>NC_092862.1:48894663-48933642 GCF_032062135.1 Pyxicephalus adspersus | reverse complement strand
ACCGAGAGAGGAGGTGTACAGAGAAAAGAGAACCGGTCCAAGGACTGACCCTTGGGGAACACCAACAGGGAGGAGAGTGGATGAGGAGGAGTTACCATTAAAAGAAGCTTGAAAGGAGGGGTCAGACAGATAGGAAGCAAACCAAGAGACAGCAGTATCACTGATACTAATGGAGTACATGATTTGTATTAGAAGGGGGTGATCAACAGTGTCAAAAGCAGAGGAAAGATGAAGGAGAAGGAGCAGGGAAAAGTTGCCCTGAGACTTGGCTCTGATGATGTCATTGGCCACTTTAGTAAGGGCTGTTTCAGTGGAATGGGCAGCTCTAAAACCAGACTGGAGAGGGTCAAGGAGAGAGTTGGTGCTCAGGTTGAGTCTTTTGTGGACAAGGCGCTCAACAAGTTTGGAAACATAGAAGGAGGGAGATAGGACAGTATCTAGAAGGTAGGGAGGGGTCTAGTGAGGTTTTCTTCAGGATAGGGAAAATTATGGCATGTTTGAAAGCAGAGCAGTAGATACCAGTAGAAAGGGAGGGCAGGGGCCAGGGTGGAGGAATGGGCACGGAGTAGATCAGAGGGAATTGGGTCAAGCGGACATGTAGTAAATGGGAATGATGAGAGAAGAGAGGAGACTTTATCCACAGTAACAGAGCTGAGGGAGGCCAGTGATGAATTACAGGTGGAAGGGGTGGCTGTGGTTGGAGTGGACTATGGTTGGAGCAGAGACATCATGTCTGATTTTTTCAAATTTATCTCTAAAGTAGGTGGCAATGTCTTGTGCAGAGAAGGTTGTTGTGGGGGAAGCAGGGGTGGGGTTTAGGAGGGAGTCAATTGTTGAAGCTAACGAGGAAATGACAGTGGAGAAATACTTTTGCTTGTGACAGTGAGCTAAGTGTTAAAGTTTTGTAGCTTGGCTTTATAGTCCATGAAGTCAGCGCTGAGGCCAGATTTTCTCCACTTGTGCTCAGGTACACGAACAGACTTTTGTAGCTGTTTGGTGTGATTGTTGTGCCAGGGATGGGGGTTAGGAGGACGGGGGTAGCAGAAGGTGGCAGGAGCAACTTTATGCGGAGCCAGAGAAGGACGGTGGTTGAACCGAGTGGCAGCTTTATCCGGAGATGTGATTTTAAAGAAGATGGGGGTTAGGGAGGTAAGGCAGTTTGAGATTAGGTTATGGTCAAGGTTATATACCAGGTCTAAAGTGTGTCCGACGATGTGTATCTGGATGAATGTAAATAAAGGGGGGCTTTTAAGGCAAAATTGTGGTAAAAACAGTACAGGTATGTGCATTGTATTATATTAGGCTTTTTACTATATTACACTCCTCATATGATGTGTCTTCTTTTGTAAACTCCCTTGAAGAAGCCTTATATAAACGAAATGTGTTGGGTGACAAGACCCTCACCTCCTCCAATTATGGACTCACCAAAATCCATTTTTATTATAAGACTTATTGTCTAATGTCATATTGGATGTTTTTTCTGTAACCAATTACGTAAACCTGTACCTTTGTATTACCACACTTTAGCCTAAAAACCTTCTTTCACCATAGTATCTGGGTTTTTTTCTTTCCTTACTATGTTTCAATAATTTAAGGGTTTCCATGCAATGTATCCAGGGATGTATAGATCTTTCCTTCTTCCCTCCTGTATATACATACTTATTTATATCTCAAATCTAGGCTTATCTTCCCATTTAATTCCCATTTACCAGAGGACCCATCCTATCCGCTTTAGGCCCATTCTTTCCCCTATAGCAACTTTAATGGCCATAATTTAACATAATTACTTTTTCCAGATGTTTTCAAACTGGTCAGCAGCAACACACTGTCAGTGTAGGGAACTGATATGATACACCCTCAAGGAGCATCGCCAATAGCATAATTTATCCTGGAATCCTTAGGATGTCTTGTGGTATAGAAAGGATAATATAGGGGACAGCTCTGGACTGAAGGTGATGACAATGATAATGAGATCAATCGTTATATCAGTTTATGATTAGATCATTGATATCTTTGAATATGATGCAATTGTTAATGATAGTGAAATCCCAGATGATAAGATAATATTGATGATAATATTGATGATAACATAATAGATGATATCGATGAGGCTGTTGATGATGATATTATTTGTTAATATTACTAATAATAATAAACAGTATTTATACAGTGCCAACATTATACACAGCGCTACAAATGATATTGACGATGATAGAGACAATGATATATTCTCTGGTGGTATTGATGATGATTAGGGATGTGTGAAATTGAGAAATTTATTTTCACAAACAGTTCACTATTTTGACCCACCAGCTATTAATGGTATTGCAATGCCTATGAACATGGTATTGATAAAACAAAATTACAGAGAACATTGCGGGAAGTGGGGGCACTGGAGATATGTCAAAAGTGAAAAATAAAACAAAAGTATGTTAAATATGGTAATATTAAAACAAAAGTTTGGCCAATAAAATTCCTTTGAAAAGCCTCTTGCCATCCTTTTAAGTTAATTGCAAAGCTGCAAAACATAATACTTTGACCAAATTGCTGATGGTGTCAAGGGCACCTGTGAGAACATTCTCACTCCCATTCCCCCTTTCCTGATTACCCCAGCAATTTTGGTGACAAAACCCCAATTCAGTAGTTGTTAATCAGCTTGTAAATTTGGAAAGAATAATCTGAGATATTATCATAAACATTTACATGAGGGAAAATAGGATTTTTCAAAAAATTGTCTTAATGACATTGATGATGGCATAATCGATAATTGATAATGATAATCTCATTGACCGAGTTGAACAATAACAGAATCAATTAGCAAATCGATGACAACATCTATAAGCATGATGATGCGATAGATGATGATGATATCAATGGTGGTGAAGATAGATGATATTAGCAATGATGGTATTGATATTGGTGATAATGGAGATTTTGATATTGATGATGATCCCATTAATGATATCTTCAATTAATTCCTGGGTTGATTCCTTAATTGATTTCCTGTATTGTCACAAGACCAAGGTAAATCTTGAACATGTGTGGGGAAAGTGGCTTTGTCCATATGTGGAAGTAACTACTCCTTTTATAGCATTTATAGTTGGCTCTTAAAATAGGAAACTAAATAGTGGGTTCTAATGCAGTCAAGAGTTGGTTATAACCTTCTTATCTTCATGCCATACTACACAGTAGACATGTTATAGGCATGGTAGGTGACTAAGAACTTGCAGGAGAAGAGAATGGGTACATATTGTTGCCAGAGATAATTGCTATACCAATCAGCACTTCTGACAGACCCTTACTGTCACCATATTCAATATTCTTCACACTGTGCTTTGGCTTCAAATCCCTCCACAGTTCTTGTCTCATTTACCTTTCTGACCTGGTAAAAAAAAAAAAAAAACCTGGCAGCTCTCTCTGCTGCTCCGATGACCTACAACTGACTTCCTTACTCATAACCTCATCACACGCACGGCTCTAAGACTTCTCTAGAGCTGCCCTGACTCTCTGGAATGGTCTTCCTCATCCTGTTCGGCTTGCTCCCACTTTCTGCTCGTTTAAAAGTACTCTCAAAACCCATTTTTTCAAACTTTTTGAAAACTTTTTCAAACCTTACTCATAACCTCATCACACGCACAGCTCCAAGACTTCTCTAGAGCTGCCCTGACTCTCTGGAATGGTCTTCCTCATCCTGTTCGGCTTGCTCCCACTTTCTGCTCGTTTAAAAGTACTCTCAAAACCCATTTTTTCAAACTTCCCTACCCATCTTTTTCTGTCTTTTGAAACCGTCACTACTTCCTACCATTACATATCTCCTCTCTTATTGTGTGTTACTTCCCCACCTCCTAGATTGTAAGCTCTTCGGGGCAGGGTCCTCTCCTCCTGTATCACTCTCTGTATTTGTCTGTCAACCCCTATTTAATGTACAGCGCTGTGTAATATGTTGGCGCTATATAAATCTTGTTTAATAGTAATGATAATAATAATACAATAATATTAATAATAATAATAAAGATTGATAGCATGTCATTAAAAATACTTTAAAAAGATAAAAATGGAAAAAAATAAGCCTGGACTGCCTTAGTTACATTCTCACCCCCAGGCTGCTAAATCTTTAAGAAATAACAGTGCCAACCTGATGTGGTCATTCCTCTGCCTCCTTTCTGAGACAAGCTTGTATTATTTAATGACAGCACTGTGGTATACAATTCTTTTGTTGGCTGCACCTATCTCATTCTGAGCCCTAGGTTGCAATGTGTAGGAATATCTAAGGAGAGGAACTTTTCCCTGTGTTTATTAATTTTGCTTTAATTTGACTTACTTCTACATCTTGAAACAAGTGAAAAGCGGTACATTTTGTAAAATATATCATTGCATACTACAAATATCGTATTAAAAGGTTATATATCTGCTTATATTATAAATGGTGAGCAAAATGATAGTAGTTCATTGTAGGCTTTAGGAAGTACTTTCTTTAAAGAACAGTCAATCCAGGAATTAGGAATACTGGAGAAAATACCCCGCATCCTATTCCATCCCCCATGCTTCTGAAGCTATTTTTTATGAGCAAAATCTTGCAAACTCACACAACAGTTTTTTCAAAACCCTGAAAAAGCTCAAAATAAAAACCAAAAAGAATAATGGAAACAGATCATCACCATTGTTGAATGTGTTTTTAACACAAAGCTGCACTAGGATGCGATAGAAATAGATAATAAAAACATGATGTAATGCCTTGGCAGAAAAGATTGTGATTTGTATGTAAAAATAAAAGTGCATACAGATTATGCAAGTGTAGATTGATGTCCTGAATAGTGAAATACCTTTTCCAGAACTGCTGTTGGGTTAGTAAACTCACATATCTTTTTTCTCTTACGCATATATCGTCAGTAATTCAGATGAGTATTCAGTATTTCTTGGAATGTGGCTGGAATGTGTGCAGCAATATAATTACCATTCAGGCTGTATAATGTATGGCTGTCCTCTTGAAAGGTTTGCTGATGTTGAGGTAAAAGCTTTCTTTTGAGCTCTTAATCTACAGCTCATTAATTCCCAACCCAATGGCCTTGAGATAAGAACCAGGGACTTAATCCCATGACACATCAGCGGTAAGCACAGTCTTGTCCTACTCAATACTCCATCAAACAGCAATGAAGCATTCTCTTTTCTGCCTCCTGTGCTTGTTTAATTGAACTTGCTGTTAAATTAAACAATAGTAGTTTCCTCTACAGCAGTTAAATGGCTTCATCAAAACAGCAGTAAATAATTCATGTGAGACATCATGAGAGATGTTTATGGTGTACAGCGAAAGCTTTGTATTTATCAGGATGCCAAAACTGTATGACGTACTTCTCTAAATGGATCATCTTGCATAATCATTATCCTTAAAGCAGCTGCAGTCACAGAATATACTTTAAAATTATATTTTAAAAATGTAAAAGAAAAAGAAAGGAATGCTTGCGCTCCATTGTTTGGATACGTAAACATTACTCTCCTATGTAATGGCATTTACTCTAAGGGAACCCCAACTTTATCCTTCATATAAACTCTTCGGGGAAAGGTCCTCTCTTCCTCCTGTATCACTGTCTGTTTCTGTCTGTCATTTGCAACCTCTATTTAATGTACAGCACTGCATAATATGTTGGCGCTATATAAATCCTGTTTAATAGTAATGATAATAATAAATGCTATGGGCAATACAGCATCTGAATATTAGTGGCCATGCTATATACCATGCTACACAGGTATTACTTATAAAAGTTGCATCAAGTACTTTGCATTTGTCAATTTTCCATCTTTTCATAGGACAACCATCTTTTTAGAACTGTATTGAAACAATATTTTGTTAGTTGTTGTGTTATAGCTTTGCCTATTTGGTATGAAAGGCTGACTACAGTCTTTCTGCCACTAATGCATTACTGTCTTTGTGTTGAAATCATTTGTTGCAGATAGTAATGTCATCAATGTCAGCACCCATTGCATCTTAATCATTTCATCCCAAGGTTTATACCCAGCATCTCTTGTAGAAGAGCGTGTCTACTGGAAAGTGAAAGTGCACCTATGCCTAGACATTGGACATTGAAGTATTTACCAAGCTGTAAAAGAGCTTTAATGCAAACTGTTCTGTTGTATCATGAGCAAATTTATCCTAAATGGTTTTTCTCTCCACTTCCCATCATTGCTGGATCACAAAAGATAAAGCAGTTTTCAATCATTGGTAATGTTTTTGGCAGTTTCTTTTACCAAACAAGCTGTATAATCTGCCTGTATATTACTTCTATAGTGTATTTGAAGTTTTTATTTTATTAAACTTGATCTTTGCCATGTGGTGCAATATATTTTTGTCTTTGCTGTGCACCATTATACTATGTATTTTTTTAGTTCATCCTTAAAAGAAAACCATATTAGTTTGTTAATTAGTCATTTGTTAAAGGTTAGCACTTTGGCCTTCGCAGGGCTGGTCAGAGATTCGAATCTTGGTCAGGACACAATCTGTATGGAGTTTGCGTGGGTTTTTTCTGGGTACTCTGGTTTCCTCTCACATGCCCAATCATTGGACAAATAAGTGTTTTACACCCATGTATACATCCAGACCCCACTAACACTAATGTACTCCCTAGAACCCCATTACCTATCACTGTATGTCTTCAGACAGCCACTTACAACAAATTAACTCCCTTCATCCACCCATGAATACCTATGTACCCTTCTAACTGCTGCTGGGCACTACTCTGCATTTTTACTGTGCGCTATTTCTTCCCGCGTCCTAACCCCTACTGGGCACCCACTACTAGACACTGAGGGCATCAGGGCATTATTTCTCACAAAGACATTTTCTCTTCCCACTTATTACTTGCTCTAGTAATTTGTATCTTCGCATTGACTAATAAGTCCAGGCATTAGTCATTATCTATGCTAATATCAGGGCCTCAGTAAACCCCCATACCCAACTTACACACATTGACCTCGGGCCCTTGTTTTGACCTTCCAATGACATGCTCTATACTTCTGCACAATGTATGCTATATTGTACTGACCCATCAGAAGGTGAACCTGTTTTAAAAAGTGAATCTTTATTTCTTTACAGCTCATGTATCAGCATGGCTAGTTAAGCCCTATTAGGATGCTTGAAGTTGTGAAAAAACAGGGGAGTAGAGCTTGGTGGGCGGACTTGCTGCATTTCATAAATTCAACAGAGACTTTAGAGACTGCTGTACAAATTTTGTTTTTCCAGCTTCACCTAAATTGTGATGAGAATGTCATTAAACATATTGACATCTAACAGTGATTCTTCTTGTGCCTTTGTTTCCATATCCTCCATAGCAGCTATAACCTTCCTGGGTTCTCATTTATATTTTAAGTAATATTTTACTGATAAGTAAAATTATTGAGCCACATTTTGTTAACATCTTTTAAACCTTTTTCAAAGTCAGTCAGTTAAATAAAGTCAAATTCCCACAGTGTTTTTAAATTAAACCAAAATCATTACTCAGTCACAGTGTTGATGGTTTTTGACTTTTTTGTGCAAAAAGCTCCCATTCATAGAGTTTGAATAATTCTTGCTATAACTCAAATGCTAAGTCTGCATTTATATGTGAGGAGGAAATGCTCTGAAAAGACGCATTTATTCCCGCCTTCCAATTTACTTAGAAAAGCATTTACTGCAATTAAAAATGCCTATTTTTACATTTATAGATTTGGATTTAATATTACTTGTACAATTCTAATTATTCTATTATGTATAGAATTACAAAATAAAGATTAGTAACTGCCTCAAATGTATTTATATATCCTAAAAAAGATGAGCAATTTTTTTGCCACTCTAGCAATACATGAATGATATTTTATCTGAGTGAACTACTTGTGTATTTATATATACAAAAAGAGGGAGAGAGAGAAGTATTCAGAAGCCCTTCACTTTGTCAATACAGGTTGACAATCGAAAATCCGGCCATGGATAATCCGGTTCCTTCAGTTTCCCGGCATGAATTTTAGATCGTATTTTCAGGGACTGTAGTACACTGTTTGGCCACTGATGTTTTCATGGCGCTTTTCTGCAGAAACAGCTGTTAGGTTTTGCTTGCTACACTAAATACACACTGAGACGTCCCTGCTGCCTGCTCCCTGGAACTGTGCCAGATGTCCGCGGGTGCTGTGAGAGGAAGGCTGGCCTGTATGTGGAGGTAAGTATAACTTTTAAAGAAAATCCAACACACCTCAGGTCCGGAGGTTGACGGATTTTTAATTGTCAACCTGTAATGATACTAATAAAAAATCTGAAGCCACTGTATATACATTTTTCAGAATGCAGGAAGTCATCAATAAGTGATTCATAATTTGTACAACTACAACATGGAAACAGTCGTTCATTAATTGTGAGCAGTGAAAGTAGCTTTTTACTCAACTCTGTGGCTTAGCTACAAATCACAGAAAGAAACAGGCAGATCTGCCCTTCAAAAAGAGCAGTTACAGGGTTAGAACAAAAAATGTTACACTGGTAGAGTGTTTTTTTTTTTTTGTCTAAACTTAAAGCGTACCTAAACTCAGAATTTTCACTTTACCTAAAAGGATAGACAAACCTTTTATGTTAAGTAAAAATTCTGGGTTTTTTTTGGACATTTGTTTACAGGTCCATAGAAGGTAAAAATAAAGATATTTTACATTCTCTCAATGCTGTTATTAGCTTAATATTAGCAACACATTGCTAAAAATTGTACATATTCAGATGTACAATAAATTGTACATATTCAGAAGATGCTTGTTAATAGATCCACTTAACTGTAGTAGAATCAGGAGACAATTGTGATTATGGGCATCTGCCACACTGCATAGAAATTTTCCAGCCAACTGACTTTGGAGAAAATAAATAATTTCCTTGTATTGGTATTGCTCCCTTGCCTGCAGTTTATAACTATGCATACTTGACCATTAGGAGCATTTCTCAATCGCTCACTGGTGGTCACTGTCACCTTAAAAAGACATGAATGCATATCTAAACAGAAGCAGCTGAATCAATTATAACTTGTGAAATCTGTTCACCATTAAAACATTTAACAGTACGGAAATATTTATGCAGAATTATTCTTTATGTTACCTAAAACTTGCTAGACAAAGATTGCTGAGTAGCTCCCTCTACTGTCCTTTTATAGAAGTAAACCTTTCACTATACATGGACACAGTGAATGTGGATACAGGTAGGTATTCATCTGTGATGGCCATGGGCAACAAAAGTGGAGAGGGGAGCTGCATCTAAATCTATACCTCCGCTATACCATGACTGTAAAAGCCTATTTGCAGTGATGACAAGGTCTTCTGGCAGATGAGGATGCCATATTGTGCCCCCTGGCTGAGCTGTTTTGGCACCACAAAAATGTTCAAATGTAATTTTTTATTTAAATAATAAAAAAAAATACTTGTGTATTTAGTAGGGTGGACTTTTCTGTTTGACAACTTGGTCTAGCATGGAGCAAGGACACAACTGTTTGGTCCTGCCTCATAAGCTTAAGTCCCACAAGCCCCCTTAACTTTCAGTTACACATTTATTGCTTTTCTGGGCAGGCAAAGCAACTCAGTATATATACGGTAGTATTTTCAGAAAGTATAAAAAGGTAAATTCTTTACATACAGTATTTAGGAGCTATTTAAGAACTCACTGGCTGGTGGTTTCTAGGAAGTGATCTCCCCTGTAGCCGCTGCTGTACAGATTATAAAATATTAGTAAAACATAGAAAAACAACATTTGAACAACTGATGTTCAAATTACTGCTGAAAAGTGACCGATATCAAGTGGTGCAGAAATAAAGCAATATGACACACAGTTTGTTTTCCAGGTTTATTGTATATTTTAAATCATATTGATACACATATATCAAAAGCAGCTATGATCACATAAAGATTTATCTATAAATATTTATTAGCCATGTCATAATTACTTCCAGTAATTTACAGAAAACACATTTGTACAAACATTATTCACTTATAATTTGGGAAACTGGTAAATGTAAAGGAGGAAAAAGGGTTACATGCCACAGGTATACTTCATATTCTAAACATAATTGCTAGATGTGCTGCACTGGGGCATAATATTGATCCATAGACCTTTTGATAAATATTGGCATCAGTGGAGCTCTTACCAGAGAGAATGTGGAAGAAGTGGAAATGAGATTTTGTTTTGCGCCATATAAAGCGATTTATAAACATTGACATATTCCATCCGCATAGAGGTAAATCTTCTTTATTCTGAGCAGACTGGAACCCACATACGTACATGTACAGTCACAAGCAGACACAGTACACGCTTAGCACAGTCCTCCTGCATATTCATCGTCTTCCTCTTCATGTTGGTTGCCTCCTTGAGTAGGTGCTGAGGCTGCATCCTGTGGGGTTGCTGGAGATTTCTTTTTGGTTCCACCTCCTGGCACGCTCAAGCTCAAAGCTAGTTTAGCATACTATGACCAAACAAAATGAATATTACAAATTTGATGCAAAGTACATAATATATTAAGTATGCTACACAATTTTTCTTTGTATAGTAATGGTGCCCCATATTGCCCAGTGCATATGGCGTAACATTTCATAAAGCAAACAGTTTAACTATTTGGAAAATGCTCAATTAATGAGTTTATATTTGTTTGTCAAGGAAACTCAAATCTTAAGCTAGGTACACACTTCCAATAATTATCGTTAGAAAACGAACGATTACGACCAATCAACAATTATGCATGATAATACTTGAACAATTGTATTGTGCACAATTCTGTACATGCTGTAACTATACAATCGTTCAAAAATAACGCACCAATAGTGTACACACGCTAGATACAATCGTTTGAACGATGCAGGGAGTGACATGTAAAGGAGAAAGTGTATTGCAGTAACACAATCACTGAACGACTATACACGATAGATAGTGAGCGATCGTTAGCCAATCGAGTCCACCGTGTCAGTCGTCCATTTCAAACGACAATCCTCATTCATCAGCGTCGTTAGTCACTTTTCTTTAGAACGATTTTTGGCCAATCGTTTGTTCGTTTCCAACGATATTTATTGGAAGTGTGTACGCAGCTTTATATAAAGGAACCAACTGAGCAATATAAAACTAGTGATTCCAGGTATATAATATTTTATTAACTCACTTGGTCCAACATACTTTGGGTCATATTTTTTCATTTTAGAGTAAAAAAGTGTTGCATTCTCTGTTATGACTATATTTCTATCTGTGGAAGCGCTCTCTATTTTGTTGGACATTTCCAGCAGGACTAAAGTGAGGAAGTGGGTCAGGAATTGTGAGGAAATCTTTGAATGGTTATTTTGTGCCGTGACAAGAAAGGATTTCCCTTTCTTTAATGGGATCTCCTCGCAATTCATGTTGTGTCTCAAGACAGGAACACAAAGCAAAATCTTTCCAGTGGAACATTTCCTATTCTATTTTTAAGTTGTCTTTTAAATAATAAAACAAACTCCTATAGGTAAGTACATGCATTGGTTTAGTTTCGGAGGACCCTAAAAGCTCCATAATGTATACTGTGACTACCTGCCCATCCCTGCCATCCCTCATGCCTCCTTATGCATCCAGGCTGGATTTATATGCGTTGATGCATTTTAGAGCTAATTTATTCCAAAAACTCACCACCTTCCAAATGCACCTGCAGTACTACTCTTCTCTTGTGTTACGTATAACTAAAAATGGTGCGTGTGCTAATCTTTTCTGGGTTCTGGTGCATTATACACCCCATTAAAATAACTGAGCTGCCTAAATGCAATAACTCCCCAGATAGAAACCAAAACATTTTTCTTTTAATTTTGGGATAGAGCACATTGGGATTTTATTTAGGCTTTTACTGTAGTCCTATGTCTTACAGCCAGCACGGTGGCTCAGTGGTAAGTGGTCTGGCCTTTGCAGCAGGTTCGAATCTCAGCCAGGACACTATCTACATGGAGTTTGCAGGTTCTCCCTGTGTTTGTGTGGGTTTCCTCCCACATCCCAAAAGCATGCGGTTAGGTTAATTTTCTACCCCCCAAAATTGGCCTTAGACTGTATTAAAGACGTAATACTGAGGTAAGGACATTAGATTGTGAGCCCCTTTGAGGGACAGCTAGTGACATGACTATGAACTTTGTACAGCGCTGTGTAATATGATTGCGCTATATAAATACTGTGTAATTATTATTATTATTATTATGTCATTATCTGAACTTACATCATTATCCATGTATTTGAAAAGAGGAGAGTTGCAAACGTCAGACACTTGATCTTGATCTTGCTGATCATAACCCTCTAATAGCTGTTCCAGTGCAGTGCAGTCTTCGCTCCCACTGAATCCTGGAATACTAAACCAAGAATATGGGTATCAGTACTGATTACAAGTTAGTGGGGACATATTAAAGGTCAATCATATCCTATAAAATGGTCTAATGCCTATTAAGACACAAAATAACAAAGTCTTTGCTGACAAAAAAATTAGAGCAAAAAGTCTTCTATACATAAACACACAGGTAACAGGGATGTTAGGCGGAGATTTGGACACATGAATGGATACTATGTACTCTGTAAACCATTCCGTAATATTTAGAACCTGTACATGTGAGAAAGATAGATGTAAAGAGAGCAGGCAAAATGAAAAGCATATTTTGGCAAAGCTTTACCCATTTGTACCACACCTTTCTCAGTACATGATATGCAGATTTGTAGAGTATGGGGACTGGAAAGCTGTGTGATGCTTTATTACTGGAATATAATATACACAATAATTCTTAACCAAGCTGCCGAGGGCATCTCCAGGCTACGAACAGCTAAAACATGGTGCCGCATGCAGCATGTTGTATTAAATCACTGGACTGAGACTACAACATCTGGAAAAAAGTTTGTTTTGAACTGCTTTTTATATCAAAACTTTTTAAATGTTTAACATATCCAAAAATATTTTGCTGACTCCAGTTTTCCCAAAAAAAAAAATAAATGTCTGTCCATTACTAGTGGTGCAGCCCAATGGTTTAGTAAATTGGTTTTACAGCAGACAAGGTCACACAATTGAGTTATTATTGATTTATAAAATAAACAAAACAGAGTAATTCAATGAAAAAGCTCTCTGGGTGAGTATGTGTTGCATCTTACAATACTTTTAAGACAGAAGCATGAACCATAGAACAATTAGCAAAATGCTTACAGTGCAAAAACTGACCCATCAATTCAATGTAGCTATAGAGAAGTGTGCCGCAATCACTCCAAACAAGAGGGAAGTTTTAAGTCACTTGTAATTATATGGGTATTTGGAGTGAAAATAAACAAAAAGTGAAGAAAAATGGTAAATATCATATTGCTGTATATATACATGTTCTTCATCAGCACCCACCTGTAACTTTCTCTGACACATTTCTCAGCAGCCACGTAATCATTCCTATGTAGATGGACTAACACTTGGGCAATGGTTTTCTGAACAAAACAAAACAAAATCAGTTAACTAAAACTAAAACTTTTGTCTACCACCCACCAGCCAGATCAGACAAAAACCTCAATAAAACTATTTGCAGGAAATGGAATGTATGTCTCGAAAAAAGAATCAGTTTAGTCTACAGGAATCACAAGCAGAAACACTGTAGTCTCTTAGGCTACGTACACACGTCAGATGATTCTTGTCCGATAATCCTCTCAGGGCTGATATCGGATGAGAATCTGACACGTGTACAGAGCTTGTAGCTCATGGATCTGTCCTGGTGAATCCACTAATGATGAAGGGGAGGAACTAAAGGGGAAAGGGCTCAGCGGAGTTTTCCCCGCTTTTGTCATTGGAAAGGATTGTCAAAGATTCTTTTCAACAACAATTATTAAACGTGTGTACGCAGCCTTACTCTTTTGCACTATTTTTATTTTTTGCAATGTATTTTTTTTAGAAATACAGATATTTAAAACACATAAGTAATATAAAAATAAAAGATAGCCCTCACATAAACTGTAAGATACCCATGGGATTCTTACATGTATGTTTGTATTTTGCAAATAGAAAACATCAACAAATCAGTCAAATTTGGTCCACCTTGCAGTATTTTAATATGGTCCTTGGAGTGAATGAATGCTTCCCAGAGGCAAATCTAACATGCACAGGCCATCAATAACCAGCTGCTACCTACAAAATATTTTATCCAATGGCAAAAATTAGCTTCTGAAGCTCAGGAGTTGGGTAGTGGTGTTGGATATAACTACTTAATATGCAATCCTAATTTCATCCTTGCTGTATTGCCGTGTACCCCCTAACCTTTAGGAATATACTATTCAACTGAGTGAATGATGTACCAAACATTATACCAATGCACACCTTATAACATGTTGGATAGTTTTCTATTTCTTTGTACATATTTTTCTCCTTCTGAATAGATTGCACAGCTTCATCTAGCCTACAAAAGAAAATAAATAAATGTCAGTTTATATAGCACAGCAAAATGGTCACAGCTCAAACATATTGACAATCACAGGGAACTGATTTAAGTGGTTTGGATGGCTTGTTGCTATTCCGTGACGAAGATTCCATGAACCAAGCCTAAAAAGAATACAGGTGACATCAAGTTGGATATTTATTGAGCTTTCATTTAATTTGTAGTGTACACGATATAAAGACAAAACCAATACTGATAAGATTACCTCCTTGGAGAATTAAATAATTCTTTTATAAACCATTTTTTGACCATAAATTGCTTACATTGAAGCTGACATGAATACATTTTTATCAAGTACATTTTTATCGAGAATCCTTGAGAAGTCAAATGTGCAAAATTCAGTTATCTTCGTAGTGAAACTGATTTGTCCTAAAACTTCACAAAGGTAACTGTGGGTTGGAGGTATTTGTGCAAGCTTAAAAAATCTGTGTCCATGTGGTGCCCCTTTGAAAGAAACTCAGAATCTACATGGAGCCTCACCTTCTGCCCAGTTAAGATTTACCTCCTCCAGTTACCAAGCGCTGCTCTGTTCTATAATTAGCACTGAGGACAGGCCTTAAAGCTGAACTCCAGACTCCTGTCTTGTACAGGTCTACTAGCTTCTCTTCTGTACTGAAAATACTGACTCTTATTTCAATGCACATAGTGTACATTAAAGCTACAGCAAGTCAGACAGACCTTGCCTCATTTACTGACTGCAACACGTCCAGGATAATCTAACCCAGGGTGTAGGCAAACTCCGGCCTTTAGGCCAGATACGGCCTAGCCAGTAGTCCGTTCCGGCCTAACGCCCCCCTGGTTGATCCGGCCTAATCCCGGCCGGCAGGGGTCAGCAACCCGTGGCTCTTGAGCCTCCTTGTTATGCCTTCCTTCCCTATTTACTGCTGCCGCGTTAACACTTCCACCCCCGGGGGTAAGGGGACATTCTCATATTCTCCATATGCATTGGGGAGGCGAGGGTTTTCCTTTCAAGGGCATTCCTGGTGGTGGGACTCGAGATGGAGTCCGGCCTAGTGTGCCTTCTTGACCTCCTGAATTGGCCTAGTAGCCAAAAAAGTTTGCTGACCCCTGCACTTAGGGCAGTCCAACTTTAAGGCCCAGAGGTAATAAGTTTTCCAGGGGTCAGATCCTGGGGGTAAGACCCCCCTCCTCACTTTCTTTTTTCTGAAACCCTAAAGGAATTGTTGATGTGACAAGCTCAGTGCTCCTGTGACTTGGAGAAGGTGCTGCTGAGGAGAAGTGTGCCCTCATTGGATCTCTGTGCAGAACATACATAAGGGCCTGAAAGCAAAATCAGACAGCCAATGACATCAGTTTGAGAAGGTCAAGAGAGGAGACGAAGGCAGGCAGAAGACTGTTTAACCAATGTCTTGCATGCTGCAAATTTAGGACAGAATGCTCCACACAATGTAAAATCACTGGAAGTCAAAGATCTTTCTCATACAGCCCCACCATGTTGTAAATAGCTAAAATTAAACCCATTAATGTCCTCTCTTCTATCCAAGGATAACTTGGCCAACACAAAAAATTCTTTGAGGTATAAAAAAAAAAAAACACAGTAGTAGGAACCTTAAGAAGAAAAACAAATGACAGCTCTATACGTAAAGTAACTGATACTATATCAACAATGTGTTATCCAAAGTAATCAGATATACTATGGCTTTTATAAATGTTAATACCGATTCAATGTTTTTACCAATTCATAGCCCACTGAGTTGTAAGGACCTGTAAATTAACTATATTGGTGGATGACAAGGTATTTCGGGTCTCGGCTGTAGCCCGACAAAGGATGCACAAGTAGCAAAGGGCTGTATGCAGCCCTTACACACCAGGTCTCTGCATTAACATCACAAAAACCTTTGAAACAGTGCATTACCTTCGTGCTCTCACTAAAAGTCTTGATGCTTTTCCTAGAAGTTCCACAGCTTGACGTAAACGTTCTTCATTCTAAAACCAAAAAATAAAAAAGATACCTTCCATTATATAAAGTTCTAAAAGGTATTACACGCTGTATTTTCTAATGTTTTTATTCCTCCTTTTACGTAGCTTCTGTTGTGTTTTGATGAAAAGTAATTTTAAAAATAAAAGCAGCAGCTTTATTACACTGGGGGTAAAAGACACCAGGTTTGGAGGGGGTGGGAGGTGGGGTGCATGTAGAAGGGAGGCACCATTATCTAGAAATAGCCCTGACATCATCACAACTGACACTTGAAGCACTGAATAGGAAGATACCATTGGTTTTAAAACAGCATACCTCAAAGACAGATGCAGATTGTTGGTACAACTGAACAGCTTTTTCCAAATTCACATGCTCTATAAGCCTGAAATACAAGAAGGCGGCCTATTTATCTTGATGCAGCAAAACAAAAGAATAAAGGACAAAACATATGTAATATGCATTCTACATAAAATATAACATTTTTCTAAACAGTAGTCACCAGAACAGGTGTCCCCATTGGAAGATCTTTCCCAAATGTCCACCAACTATATAATATAGGATATTTCCTCACTTTTAGTGACATTGGTCATCAGAACAAATACAAAGTTTGAATCTCCCCAGAAAAGTAGGGTTTCTGACATTTCCTTTTAATATGTTTAAAATAAATACAAAAGCTTTAAATATATTTCTAAGTCCATTTTTAGGTCTAGGGCTTACATCTTCTGCTACAAAAGCAGATTTATCCTCACTTCTTACCCCCTTCCCCCACCTAATGTAATCCACCCATCCACACAGATCCATATTTACTTGGATCCAGCACGGTTTACATTCTTCTTTACTGCCCCGGCTGCACCTCCACATTACAGCGTCACAGACTCCACTCGAGGTTAAGTTCAAGGCAATAAATGAGCAGAGAGAGGGTCCTATAATGTTCTATAGGGCTGTAATTCACAGGTACAGCTGGGATAGTGAAGACTTGAAGCACAGGACATAAACAGTGCAGTTAGGGTCAATAAATTAGGGGATATTTGCAATTGTTGGGAAGGAAGGTGAATTAGGACAGGTCACAAGAAAGCAAGAAAAAAGGATAAGTGTCATTTATTTTAAATACTTTTTAAATAACTTAAGGATAATGTGAACATGTTTTTATTCACATGTGCAGAATAGCTCCTATCAGCACAACATGTGCCCTTACTTGCCAGCTCTCTCTAGTGCCATGGCAGCCGTGTCAGGTGTTCCATTCTCCAGAAACATCATGCTGGCCTTCTCTATCAAATGGATGGCTTCTGGGAGTTTCTGCATCTCCTACAATGTGACAGGACATAAAAAATGCTATTTATCATTAATCATTTTGTTAGCCGAGGGTTACAATTCTTGCTTATGGCTACATACAAAACAAAAATACATACATATACAATACATTAAATTGGTTAGTACAACTTTGGTAAATCTTAGCTTTTCATTTGATACTACCTAAAGGCTACTACAACCAAATGTTTTTTTTAGTTTATGTCACAGTTACCTTCCCCAATCTACTTAATCCAGAATATATGTATTAGCTGAGCTTTAATGAAATATATATTTGTCCAATATAGGCAACTAAACTAATCTTACCTTTAACATCATCCCCGCTTGTTCATAGGCCCTGTTGGGAGCAAGCAAAACATGCTGATAATAAAACATACAGTTTCAGTACTTGGTGTCACACCACAGTGTGCCATTTATACCATTATAAACATTAGTGAAACCAATGTGTAACATGTCACGCACAGCCCAAACAGCACAGCAGATTACAGTCTATGTGCTTTATATAAATTACCAGCCACAAATCTGGTAGCACCTCACTTTGATTTTTTTGACAGGTAGGCATAGAAATGCAAAAATAACTATTAATGACCTGTGCTTCTGGGAATGTTTGATGCTAAGTTGATTCTCTTATTCCATTATTTTGCTATTGCTTTATACTATTACATGCGTGTCCCAGATCAGTGGCTAGAAAAGCACTAAAGCCAGAGAACTAGCGTTTTATAAGATGGTAAGCAACTTCAGTGCCAATATTTCTTTCATAATAGGTTTCCTTTAACACTGGATGTAATGCTGATGTGTACACTAAAACATACTGAATGGGGTAGCTAGCACTACTCAACTTTGGTAGTTAAAAAAATAATATAAAAAAACATGCTTAACTAGCTTGTGTAGCACCCAGCATAGTTAGAGTGCATCTAAAGATCCCCATTAGAGGATATATGGATGGATGGAAAAAATGGATTTTCCTTAAACTTGTGATAAAAATGGTCAACAAGGCAAATAAAGGTCTAGAAGTGGTTCTAAACTCTGCCCACTCAACCCCAAACTAAAAAAAAGTTTCAATTTTAGAAACATGTAGACCGTACTTCTACAATACTGAATTAAAAAATGCTCTTTAGACATGTTGTAACTAATATTTAAAAACAAGTCAGTGACCATGAATAAAGAGAACAGACCTCGTACAAGGCAAGAAAAACGTGTACATAGTTCTCCCCAGAGGGTTTTAGCCGGTTGCTCCGCCCGGCTGCTGTGCCTCCCCCACCCACCTCTCCTCGGCAGCTCCCATCCTCTGCAGGGATCTCAGTGAGGCTGCTCTGTGCCATCTGTGCTCAGTTGTCATCTATTCAGAAGATTGCTGCTGCGATGAGAGGTGAGCACACAGTTCAGCCTTTATGTGAATGAGACACAGGCAGCCCCGCCCCCATCTGATAGCACAAGCTAGGATTTCTATTTAAAAAAAAAGAAAAAAAAGCTGCCGGTGAAATGTATCCACTGCTAGAGCTGTGTGTGAAGTCTGCATGCGTTTCCGCATCCTCACAGCTCTTTGTGTACAAACCTCCATATCTCCTAAACTGTATGTCATAATGACTTGTAATTTTCAGGGTGCACAGGGGACCCTCAGATACTAGTTACTGGAATTTCAAGATATGGGGTCACAAATGTAAACAGTTATGAAAATTGAACAATGGGGTTGCTGTTTCAAAGTGCAACTAGGAGTCCTAAATTGAAAATGCAATTCGGGGACCCCAGGGCAACTAACATAGCAGGGAGCATTGGGATGGAGCCCCCTAAATATATACCTACCTGTCACAAATCCATACCTATGAAACTACTGTATGCTTCTCTTCCTTGAACCCCAAATTCCCTAGAACAGCAGGATGTACATAACTGAAAATACAGGTGCGAATGGGGGACATCTGTGACTAACATCCCCTAAAACTTCATCACTATGGCATCATTAGAACATAAACTCTGCCCACTAACGTTTAATGGGGTTCAGATACTGGAAGATTACAGTCATGTGTAACAAGGAAGTGCATTTTAAAAGGACAGTTTTTTTTAATGTTGTAATGATGCCATGATGAAGAAAGGTGATAGCCACAAGTGTCTTCCACTTCCACCTATATTTTTGTTTCCCTGCACCTCTTAATTCATAGGCATGAAAGGTTTAACCACAAGTGTCCCCCACTTGCACCTACAGTTTCAGTTTCCTATGCATCTACGTGTACCCTAAAAAAGTCAAGTCAATACAAATAACAGTTTAGGAGATCTGAAGGTTTGAACACACATAGCTATCACACTGCACTGCCGATGACATTACACACTGTGGATAAACTTCACAGACATTTTTTTTTTTTTTTATAGGTCCCCTATAAAAAAAAATAGGTTATATGTACAGATGAGAGGGGGACACTGGCTGTCTCGTCCCCATCTGATATCACATGCATGATGCTACTAAGGCATCACCACATTTTTACCAATATATAAAGGAGTGACTTTCCCTTTTATATAATTGTAAAATTTTTTGATTTTTTGTTTTTACACTGTTTTTGGGGAGGACCTTTCCCCTTCAGTCTTTACTTCCATTTCAGTAAAGACCAAAGGGGAATCCCGCAGCCTTCTGGGAAATTTGTGTTACATATCCCAAGAGGCTCTGCACTGCTCTTTCTGCGTATGCATCTTCAGAGGCTTTCTTATATTGTAAAAAAAAAAAAAAAAAAAAAAAAAAAAAGAGTTAAATCTAATGCTTGCGCAGTGCAAGGCAGCATGGAACGTACAAGTGAGCATCAGGGAAATGGTGGAAGCTGAGCTACCGTGGGCCTGCTGGGTTTAATTTGTAAAAGGATCAAGTAAAAAAAAAAATTTTTTAACAAAAGTTCACTTTAACTAAATATAGCCTCAGGAACACATCTGAAGTACGGCTGAATTCACACCGGCAGTAAGGTTACATTTGTCCATTCCTCATGCCAGGAACCACTGCTGCTTAAAAAACTTCTAGCTCTGAAAAAGCCCAGCACTTACCGCCTGTTACCAATCCTAAGGGCCTAGCACTTACTGCCTGTTACCAATCCTAGGTGCCTAGCAGTTGGCAGAAGTCACTCAGAAGGGGTAAATGATTTTTGCTGCTAATATGAATCAAGCCTAACTTGTTACACCACATTCATTTTACTATTACACTACTACAAAGGAATAAACTCTTAAAACTTAGAACACTAGGAACTTGGAAGGTTGGCTGTATGGCCAAGGTCTTTTACTTCTGGGGTTAAAACTAAACTCAAAGAATAAGGAGGAACTCTCTAAATACAAGTGGTCTATGAATTCTTACTACAATTTTAGTGTTCTTGGAGAGTTTCTGTGCAATAATCCAGTTAGTTAGTTTCCTGCTTCCTGCATTAAAGACCAGCCACTAATAACCTCTTATGTGAAGGGTGACTGGTCTTGTATCAGTCCTCCTCTTTCTCCTGAAGAGTTCTCCAGGCAGCCTGTAGGTTGGTAGCTCTGCTGGGTCCCTCCCATAGCTCTGCTGGGTCCCTCCCATAGCTCTGCTCTCTGTACAATCCAGCAATGTCACTGGTATTTTTGTACAGCAATAGCCGAGTTTTTGCAAATTGCTTGGTGCACATAAAGTGGATTTGTAACTACTGAGGAAAATATTTAAATAACATTTTGTAAATTATATTTAGTTTAAATTTCTTTCAGTCAATGTTCTGCAGTATTGTTAGAAGAAATTATGTCTATACTACACGGTGATACACATTATACTCACTTGGCAGCATGAAAAAGTCTGGATGGGGTAATTAAGGATTTCAAAGGTAAATTATATAAAACAACTATTTTACTTTATTTAAATGGCTAATAAAAATGTCATAGGTATGAAAGGTAAGGGGAACATTCCAACAAATCAGCTGTTCTCACGACAACTGTATTAAGACTTTATATATGATCAAATGTCCTCTCACAGGAACTGAAATTGAAAAGGGGCTGGGTAGAAGCATTAACATTGAGGAGTGAAGGACTAAATATAGCTGGACATCCTCCAGCCCAGAAATAAGGCAGGCACTATCAGACTTGCTGCAGCTTGTAAAGCTGTTGTGGCAACAAGACAAGAGAGCGTGAGACCAGAAACAGCTATTTTCTCATTTGTACTTCTCTACAGCCTACTTGCCTGCAATCTGGATTCTAGGCAGGAGCCGAGGTGCAATGCAATGTTAAACAAATAACACATATACATATGTTCTGTGCTCTGGTCATTTTTTGCCTTCTTTCTAATTTAATTTCAAATTGGCTTCAAGTGTAAAATGCATCTCATTCTTTTTGTCACAAGATGTGGTATATTTTTAAAGTATTATCACTGAAGCATTTGTTCAAGATAAAAGAGGTTTAGAATGAAGATGACAAATATGTGCGACTGTAAGACAAGAAGGATACGCTTTGTTATTTTCATAGGCTTCAGCCTCCTTTAAAAACGCGTCTTTTGCTTGATCATACTGCTTTGCATTCTTAAAAGCAACAGCTGTAGAATAAAATAATGGAAACATCCCAATTATAACAACAACAAATACCATATGCAATTTTACTACACCTACAAAATGTTTTTAAAAAAACAAAACATATTAATGCAAACTGGATATTCAACAAGCTTATATATAGTACGTGGTGTGATGGTCAGGTGTCCACAAAACTTTAGGTCCCATAGAAAGCTGTTTATGAACCACAACCAAACTACCCGAACTATGTGCCTACTGTGCCTCCCTATTGGTCACCCATCATCTATTAGTGGCAAACACGGCACTGGTATACCCATACAAAACATCAAAAAATAAGGGAAACTTTTCCAGGCATCATAGTACTGCAATGGACAGAATGTTTAGGGAGTATTTAAATACTTATGGGACACTCAAGGAATCTGGCCATGTTCCAAGGGTTCAAGTATACTCTAGGGAAGCGGTTGCCAACCGGTGGTCCGCAAGAAAATTTTGAAGGTCCGCAGCTCTGGTTGGTGCACCCTCGAGCGGGATCAGGAGAAGGAACACATCCCTCTGGGGAGGTATCTCCCCCTTTAAGTAACACCTGGCTCCCCTCGCATGGGCAGTCGGGAGCCGGTGATTTTAGTGGCCCGCAAAACCGAAAAGGTTGGCGACCACTGCTCCAGGGGAGTCCAGGCAAACTCTAGGGCGGGATTTTGAAACAGGGTTTCTCCAAAAGTTGGTGCGGGTTCCTTCAGCAATGAGCAACTCTCAGGTCAGTTACCACTGACATCAATTATGCTTTTGGCTATCTGTAACGGTAGCATTCTTCCCAATGGACAACAAAGTAAGAGGCATTCTTCTATGACCACCATTGTTTTTGGGTGGTTACTGAAAGTTAGGTCACAATACAGGGGTAACATACAAAGATGGTGGAAAAATGGCACATACTAAGGGGGCTGGGATTAGAAAGTTGGAACAAAGTATAGGTAAGGGGTAGAAAGCAGACAGGATTATAGTAGTTACTGGATACCCATGGCAAAAATAACTGGGAACACTACATGTGCCACATGTTGCCACTCTCACTTTATGACCACCTGGTTACAGCTTCTCTTCAACTTCAATTTCTGGGGAGAGCACTGACCACCTCAATGTCAATTGAAGCCACGTCAATTCCCAGCCCCTCTTAGCAGGATGCTCCACCCAGTTGTTTTTGGGTAGTTATTGAAGAGTTGGGTCACAATAGAGGGGCTGCCACCTATAATTTCTTCCCACCCAGCTTAATATGTTAATATTGTCAGGGATTCTCCAAAACCTGAAAGTTATTTCAAGAATTCTTCTACAGGGAGTTAAGGAGCACTCAGCATGTACAGGGCACTTTCCACAGAATCAAGAATAGCATACAGCTCACGCAGCATTGGTCACTATATACAAAGAGGCTGCTTGGGCCCCGGCTGGAAGTGGCTCCCTGGGCTCTGTGTCGGGCATAGTGACACTTTGCTGACCACAATGCCTGAAGCTCGGATCTCGCAGTTCTGTAACTCTGTGTTGTAATCTTGTTACAGAAATGTATGAACACAACATGAGGTCACAATGACATCATGCACACAGTCATCAGTACATACCTGCCTTGGAATATTCAGAGGCCGCACTGTCATAGTCTGGCTTCCATTTTAGAAAACTCGTCTTCAAGCTAAGAATGAGAAGAGAAAACATTATCTACAACACAATACAAAGCCACGGACAACGAGAGAGAGATCACAGATCTGGGCAACACTGGGAACTGAGTTACAAAACAGGGAATCAGACATTCCCACTATCCTATGTGAGAATCTTCCAGGTCCATGTATTTCAATAACAATAATTGATTACCACTAAGGAATACTTTATGCAATGTCAGATTTCCTGTTTTTTAAATAGAGCCCAGGGACTAAAACCTCTAAGTTACCTGCAATGAATGTTGGGTGAACGTCACATTTACAAAATTGTTTCTGTCCCTAATGTCTTGCAGACACCAATACAAATATTGTCCACAATTATCAGAATTTTTATTGTGAGTTAGCGATTCATACAGCTGTCACGCTGATCTCTATAGGAGTGTGTGGTGACTTCACAGCACTATGCTTTATTATTAACCTATATTCACAAAGCACCTACATAGGATGCAGCGATGTACAATACATAGGAGCTGCCAATTTATAGCTCTATGAGATTACTGACAGATATGACAGCAGAATTCAGGATGGATATAACATCTTTGGAGAAGTGAGGGATTGAGATGATAGCACTATGTATTCCTATGGGAGTGAGGGATAGAGATGACAGAGCTATGTATCCCTATGGGAAGGAGGGATGGAGATGACAGCACTATGGATCCTTATGGGGGGATGGAGATAACAGCACTATGTATCCCTATGGTGAGGGGGGGATGACAGCTCTATGAATCCCTATGGGAGGGAGGGAGGGATGGAGATGACAGCACTATGGATCCTTATGGGGGGATGGAGATAACAGCACTATGTATCCCTATGGTGAGGGGGGGATGACAGCTCTATGAATCCCTATGGGAGGGAGGGAGGGATGGAGATGACAGCCCTATGTATCCCTATGGGGGGAGATGACAGCACTATGTATCTCTATGGAAGTGAGGGATGCAGAAGACAGCACAATGGATCCTTATGGGAGTGAGGGATGGAGATGACAGCACTATGTATCCCTATGGGAGTGAGGGATGGAGATGACAGAATTATGTATCCCTATGGGGGGTGAAGATGACAGCACTATTTATCCATAAGGGAGGGAGGGATGGACATGACAGAATTATGTATCCCTATGGGAGGGAGGGAAGGAGATGACAGCACTATGTATCCCTATGGGAAGGAGGGATGGGGATGACAGCACTATGTATATCCATGGGGGGAGGGATGGAGATGACAGCACTATGTAAATCTATGGGGGGAGGGATGGAGATGACAGCACTATGTATCCCTATGGGAGTGGGGGATAGAGATGACAGCACTATGTATCTCTATGGGAGGGATGGATGGAGATGACAGCACTATGTATCCCTATGGGAGGGATGGAGATGACAGCTCTATGTATCAATATGGGAGTGAGGGATGGAGATGACAGCACTATGTATCCCTATGGGATGGAGATGACAGCACAATATATATGAATATGGGAGTGATGGATGGAGATGACAGCACTATGTATCCCTATGGGAGTGAGGGGTAGAGATGACAGCACTATCGATCACCATGGGAGTGAAGGATGATGATGACAGCGCTATGTATCCCTATAGGAGTGAGGGATGATGAAGACAACTTTATGTATCCCTATGGGAGGGAGTGAGGGATGGAGATGACAGCAGCATACATGGAAGTCTATGGGAGTGAATAGTAAACATGACAGAGCAGTGACTATGGGACATTGTATGACACCTGATAATAGTGTATGCGGTACATCTGCTGTCCGGAAGCCGCCTATATACTTAATGATCACACGCCCTCTCTTAGTTACCATTTCTCTGCCTTTGCCAGGTGCTCCAGCGCTTCATTGATCTTCTGAGCCGCCATGACAGCCCTGGGATTGATATCATACGTCAGCGAGGAGGAGGGCCATTGCCTGGGATGGGCTTCATGTATTAAATATTAACATTTTATGAATGGTGAATAGGGGAAAATCACGTTTAAGGATTTAAAGCACATTATGTCCCTGAATTCAGCCATTTTTCCGGAGACCGCTCATCCAACTAATGGAGTTGTCTCCAACAACATGGCTTCCTCGTTATAATATATCACAATTTCGATTTATGCTTGAAACAACGCTGAAATCACATTACAGTCTACACAATTGAAGTAATAACAGTATTTCACTTATTCTGTATTTGTTGCAGAATTCTCAGCTCATATAACGTGACATACTGAGACTAATGAATAGAGGTGGAGACCACTGCATCATAGGCCGAGCAGAGTGACATAGGACTACATTTTCCATGATTCCTAGCCAGCTCTATAGCGCGTGTGCTAGAATAGAGTTATTTAGAAGAGGTCTCCCCCTAGAGGACATATTCTAGACATGCAGTGGGATAGAGCAGGATATCATTGCAAATAATATAATTTTGCCAAAAAAGAATACCCAAGGACAGAATCAGGAGGACTGAGGGAGAATTGTACAAATTTCAAAAGGACTTTACAAAATTTTTGTTTAATTACAAAACAAATATTAGCAAGAGGAAAGATTTTTTAGATATAACCAGACTTTATAATTTTAATAAAAATATTCAATATTTAATTTTTTTTATTTTTATCTACTATAAATCATTTAAAACAAGAAACCATGTTTCCATGAGATGTGTTGTTTCAATTTTCATTTCATCGCGTTTCACAGAAGATATCTGCTTCCTTAGGATTTTAATTGAGACCTAAAAAATTAATTAAATTATTTATATTTCATAGACAGACATCCAATTACATGTGGACAGCCTCCTCAGCAACATTGGGTTGCCGTTACAGGATAGTGGAGGTGGACGCATGCAGCACTCCACGGCATCAAAAAGCAATGAGATCTGTACACAAAGAAATAAAAGAACGTTTAAAAGAATTGTTTCTTTCTAATAATTTAACCAATTAAGCCCACTAACAAAATGATATGTGATAAACTGACACTAAATCAAATAATATCCAAGTAATTAATCCATTGGCCCTAACAATCTGAGCTACAGACCAACAAAAATTTTCTTGCGGACCACTGGTTGGCGACCGCTGATATAAACAATGTGTTTCCTCAATCTTCCTCATTTTCCATATATTCTATCTGTAATTATAACTAAACATTCATGTTCATCATTTCTGTGGCTTACCTTTTTAAAAGTCTTCACTCAGCTTTGTTCATGTCCACCAAACGCTCGTTTCAAACAATTTCCTAGTTGCTTCCAACCAACATTTAACGAAAGCATTAACAAACGATCCTTCTCTACTAACCTCAATGTGATTGGAAGCGCTGCTGGTAGGCACCTGGGAGTAGGAGGAGGAAAAAAAGGTTGACCAGGTGTCGGGAATGCCTCTAATTTATTGAGTTACAATCCTGGAAGTATCAGGAGCCAGGAGATCTGTCAGGAAAGGCTTTCTTATTATATGATTAATAAAGGTTTTGTACTTCAGGAAATGTACCCATTTTGAGCAGTCTTGTAACTCCATTTGGAAAAAAACAAAATACTTTTTTTGTAAAAAGGTTTCCTGACATTTGTTTTCCTTTTGTTGTGAGTGCATTTTACATGTAATTTTTATGTAATAATAGCAAACTATTGTACACATATTTGTCATTTCCTAGTTATGTATTTTGATATCTTATAATCACATCCTGTAGTGTAATTGGTGATCAAGAGTCCTTTGGTTTAATCAACTGGCCAAAAAATGAAATTTTGGCCAGTTGATTACAAGCCTGCCCACCACGACAAGGTAGACTCTTTTAGGGCAGGACCTACACTAAACTACGCTAATCTAACCTACTGGATGCTAGTCATCATTTTTCTAGAGTTGGATGCATGTTGGTAGTAGGCCTCATCCTATGAAGTGTGTGATCTGCTCTACTGTACATTCATTCAATAATGGTCTGTTTTTATTATCTAGTGATTGCTATATTGTTGTACTCTTATTCTATTATATATTCTATTATATTCTAAATGAAACATAATCTAATTTCATCTACAATGTATCTGAATTTTGTCCCTATTATAATGTATCATTATAAATAATGTTATCTCAATTTATATAAAGATTATCCTAATTGATATAAATTTTATCCTGATTTTTCCTAATTTTTACCCCATGTTTACCTTATTTTACCACAGCACAGTTTATCTTAATCCTATTTTATCTATTTTAACCTTACCTTGTGTCTTAATTTTTTCATATGTCTTGCCAAAAAATGAAAGAGGCTAAAAGTTTGTAGCCCCCTTCCAACATCACAGGAACTCAGCCCAGCTATGGGCCAATATGGCCAATATGGCTAGCCTGTTAGATTGGCTGCACATACGTAGACAACAAACAGCCTAACAATTTGAGCAAAGCTGTAAACGCTAAACAAATTTAGGTATCCTTTTACAATGTCAATCAATGGGAAAATATCAGATTCCACAAAGATTGATCCAGCAGTGGTTGTTCCCAATGCAAAGTCAATCCACCCAAATTACCCAAAAATCCTTTCTTATTATGATGATTTCATTGGCCCTGTGAAAATAAATGGTGCAAATGATGATATTGGGGATATGATTAAAGGAAATTGAAATAAATTAGATAAAGCACATACCTGATTGGGTTGAGGTAATTGCTGGCAAATGACCCAGCCAACAATATGCCCATACAGATGTTATTCATATGGGTAGGATCTGTCTATAGTTGATGACAAAAACTCCATCTTCATTTATACGGATGGAAATCAGTGGCATTGGATCGATGATTTCTGCAGGGGCAAGGAATGCGTATTCTCTTTGCAGTTCGTCAGACCATATAAAAACTCCCCGCATACCTTCAATGCCAGTATCCTGCACGATACGAGGAATAGCTCCCCTGCATTCAGGACAGCTTGGTCTTTCCTGTGTCCATCTCTGGAGGCAGGCATAGTGGAACGCGTGGGAGCAGGCTAGTACAAAAACATCCTCTTCCTCATGATACTCTTCCAAGCAGATGCTGCAGCTTGGTGGAGTCTCAGTCCTTTGGCCGTTGGCCGGGGGTGTCTGGTCGTTCTGGGGTTCTGGATGGAATTTAGACACATTGCTGTGGCCGACTGGAAAAGGGCTTCGGTCTCTTTGTGAAGAGTCGGTGTCCAGACCTCCTCTTCTTCTTCGTCTTTGTGGCAGCTGATGTTCGGACACACTGCCTTCAAGTGTAACTCTGGATCTGGTCCTAAGAGCTACTGGAGAATATTGGCCTGTTGGGCCTTCCTCCTGATGTGATGGCATTTCACGGGTGTTGGGCCGTGAACGGCCTCTGGCAATCCGTGTTGGCATCCAGATGGTATCAGATGCTCCTCTAGGCGATTCAACACAACAGCAATAAAAGTAGAAATCTGCAATCCGCACAAAGTCTCAGTGAAAATGCTTTGGAGATGCTCCTAGAAAGGCTCCTCAGCAAGTAATGAAAAGCAACAGCTTCAGTGTAGGTACACCAACTGTAGCCAATGACATCATAGCTGACTGACCAGCTGACGTTTTTGAAATATGGCAGTTATTTGCTATGGCGATAGAGCAGCCTGTCTGCCAAGACCCTACAGTCCAGTGATCATGTGTCCCCTCCTAGCCAATTGTACACTACGATATCCCAGCTGACAGACCAATGGCTTTGTCCAACATTTTTTTTCCAATTCACAAAGCTTTAATAAAGTGCAAGACATTTATAAAAAAAAATATGGTTATTTGGTGTTTCCATGGAGATCAGTCTGTAGGCACAAGGCCTTACAATCCAACAAGCACTTATGCCCCCTTCATAGCCATTAATGGTGGCTAAAAAACAAGTTAGATTCCTAAAGGTATGGTAAAGCTTTGTGAATTATTTATGTTTTTGGAAGTGAGGCTTACTTTGTTCAAGTCTAGCAGAGATTTGGTAGACATAAATAGCCTGATTTACTATGACTCTGAAAACTTTTGCCAAATAGTAGGAAATGATTTTAAGAAATCCATTTCAGGTTTTCTGGAACACCCAGTTTCCTCCATGATAGTTTATCTTCTTCATTCTTGGAGAGCTTTATTACATCTAGCCCAAATACTCATAAAGCAATGTGACTGCAATCTCCAAATTGAATCCCATTGGGCTCCTTAAAAATAACTTTCACCTATTTTTTTTCTAAAATAAGCCTCCATGTGTTTATTTTGTAAATGGAGGCAATAGTATTGAGGGCTTATAGGAGTTTCCTGAAACCGGTCACCATTTAGTTGGGTGTTATGAAACTGAGCAAGAATACAGAAAGGGTGCTTAGCTTTGTGTAGAATACCTTTACTATTAGAAGTACCTTAAATTTGTAACATATAAGGATTTTTATTTTATGAATAATATTTTGGGACAAACCAGTATTGTTCATATAAACAGGGGATACAATTTTTACAACAGTCAGTAAAACAAATGTATATCTCTTACATATTTCTTTTCACAGTACAAATTACATAGAATAACTTAAAACTACTCCGCAGGAGTTAGATATAAGGTGTATTTTTTTGCTTGAAAATAGGGAAACATAAAAAACAACAAAGATAAAGGTAGTCAGTTGGGTTTAGAAGGGGAATGTAGTAGTAAATTAGGTATTGGCTAAAAAAATTGTGGAAGTGATCATATCATATGGAACATAGTGCATGACCAAGAGATACTACACAAAACCAATTTAGAATGAAGAGTCAGCAAATTCTCGTGAGGTTTGTGAGGTCAACAATTAGTTATATTCTATGGTGGTACAAAATTGGATCCAATAGAACCAGGTTTGCGTGAATATTTCTACTTCACTATCTCCAGATGCCATCATTTCTTCCATAAGGTATATTTTGGATACTTGGTGTAACCATTGGCTGATAGTAGGTGGTATATCTTGTTTTCAGCATACTGGTATGAAAGTTTTGGCGGCATTCAGTAAATGTCTCAAAGACTGTTTATAACTTTTTTTTAGAGATGCGGAGCAGAGCCATTTCAGGTTTCCCCCGTATATTTGACATCAGGTATTTATGAATCAGATCCCAGAAAATGTGTAATAGCGTGCCTGCTGCATTTCAACATCACCAACATTGTGGGTCTTTTTGGGGGAAAACCTTTGCCACCTTAGATGGTGTTCTGTATCATTAATCAATAATTTATAGTTTGCTTCCTGATATTTGTTACATGTGGATGTCCTATGGCTAAAATGGAGCATGGCATCTTGTTGGGATTCAATAAATGTCATTCCTAAATCTGCTGCCCATTTGTCAATAAAATGTGTTGTGATGGAATTGTGTGCAGATATCAGCATTTGGAATGTGTATGAAGTGTACCATACCGTAGTGAGCAATAGAGAGATAAACAGATTCTAAGGGTAGGAGAGGCCTACAAAAGAATTGTGGATGTTGAAGGAATCGAAGAAAATAAGTCAACGCTATAGTTTACCAGTTGTTCAGCAAGGGGAAGTCCTTATTCGTTTGCAGATCAGTAACTGATGCTCAACTCTCTCCTTGTATAAAATGTCGGGTGGAAAAATACCTTGCTGCACCCATGTTGCAAAAAATCAGGTCTGGCATTTCTAAGGGAAAGTTGGGGTGTGTAAGAATGGGAGTCAGAGGTGAGGGATATGGTATAGTATCTTGGGCCTTAAACTGTTTATGCAGTATAGTAAGTGTTATTATATAACAAAAGTGTGAAATTGTAGTGGGAGGAGCCCATGCTAAATATTTTATAGAAGTAGTGGAGATTGTTTTTTTTATTTGTACCTATAATTTTGTGAGTTTATTTGTACACCAGTCTAGTAATCGGGCCAAATGCACTGACTGATGGTATAAGACAGGGCCCTGAAATGCTTTGCCACCCTGTGATTTGGGAAGTCAGTTAGTCTTGGAATGTCTGTTTTCCAGAGGAACTTTATAAATTCTGTGCAGAAACAAGGTATATTATGTGAGGGAATATGTAATCGAAATGCCTATAAGAAGTAGAAAAGTTGTGGCATCACAATAATTTTTAGTGTGTTGCATCTGCCAAACCACGTAAAGGTTAATTGTTTCCACTTCTGCAGATCTCTCCTAATATTATTAGGAAGTGGTATGAAATTAGGTTCCGCTATATGTGAAAGTTGCGCACAGATATGTGTGCCAAGATATGTAACTAAAGTTCTAGCCCATTTAAATGGAAAAGTCGGATACATTCAAAGCTTCAGACTTTTCTAAATTCATTTTGTAATTGGAGACTTTTGTAAAACGTAGTTCGGCTAAAAGATTAGAGAGACTTACTACCGGGTTGGTTATAAAAAATAGCAGATCACTGGCTTAGGCCACTACTTTATGTTCTACCCTTCCTAACGGAAGTCCCTTTGCATCTGGGTTATTATGTATATGGCGTTAAAAGGGTTCTAAGGTGAGTAAGCACCCCTGTCTCGAACCATTTGCTATGTCAAAGGGTTTGGCCAACTCTCCATTTACCCTCACATGGGCTGTAGGCGAAGAGTAATGTGCCTAAATTCATTTAAAAAGCGCGTGGGAAGACCAAGTTGATGTAGAGTGGACTTAAGAAATGTCCAATCCACTCTATCAAATGATTTTCAGCATCTGTGGATAGTAGCATGAATGGTATTGTTTCAGAGATAGTATAGTCTAAAAGATACAGAGTACGAGTCGTATTATCTCTGGATTCATGCCCAGAGAGAAACCCACTTTGGTCAGGGTGGATCAGAGCAGACTCTATGGGTGGGAATCTGCAAGCTAAAATACTCGTAAAAAGCTTCAAGTCACATTTTAGTAGAAAAACAGGGCGATAGCTGGAACATGATTGAGGGTCTTTGTCTGGTTTTAATAATACTGTGATGAATTAAAGTAGCTAGAATAGGTAAGTGTCCTTTGGATATTGCATTGTATGTTGCAACTAGGTTAGGGCCTACGATAGGAAAAAACTTTTTCTAGTACCTCAATGTTAAGCTGTCTGGACCTGGAGCCTCCCTTGTAGCAGCCTTAGAAACTGCTGATTGCAATTCTGATAGAGTGATGGTTCTGTCTAGGGCTTCTGCACTCTCTTCTGGTATGCAAGGCAGGCCAGAGTTCCGCAGATAGTCATCGATTTTGGTGTGATGCTCATCAGATGTAGGAGTCCTGCGGTTGTGTATTGTACAGCCACTGATAAAAAAGATTGAAATGATTGTGTTATGTCAGCCATGGTCAGGGAAATCTTTCCTGAATGTTCTTTATTGCTAGAAATATAGTTAGCAGCTTTTTTCATGCTTATTGCTCGGGCAAATGCTTTACCACAGGGGTGCCCACACTTTTTTGGCCTGCAAGCTACTTTTAAATTGACCAAGTCAAAATGATCTACCAACAATAAAAACTTAATAACTCCTATTCACGGTAGAGTTTATTTTGAAAGGCAGGGCTCCGCAATCTACTTGTGTTGCCTTTGCGATCTACCAGTAGATCGCGTTCCACCTGTTGGGCACCCCTGCTTTACCTCAATGATGTGCTCATATTAGTATTACTTGCAGTTCTGTAGGTGGGATTTGGGTTTTTCTCTATACAATCCATTGATTTGTTCACATACTGTTCTCAGTTTAGTTTCTATATCAGCTGTGTGTTTTTTCTTATGCTGTGTCTCCAAACAATGTGACTCCGCCATAAATTGATTACATTTTTCATTAGGTTTTTTAACCCTGCTTCTTAGATATATGAGGAGACCTTTGATTAAGCATTTGTGTGCCTCCCAGACATGGAAGGGGTTGACAGTTGAAACGGTCTTAAGTGTGAAAACATTTTCAAGATTTGTACAAGTTTATGTACTACATCTGGGGCATCCAACAAAACCTCATTGAGTCGCCAAGATACTGGTTTGGTGGAGCCAGTAGTTACTCCCAGAGACAGGTGTACTGGTGCGTGGTCAGAGAAAGATATATATCCTATATCTGTTTTTTGCACAGGTATTATGATGTTGTGTTTTATGAGTAAAAACATTTGTTCTTGAGTAAGATTTATGTACATGAGAATAATAAGTATAATCCCAATCTGAGGGATGTTGAAAGCACCAGATATCCACTAATTGTTAGGTGTGGAGGAGCATCTTAAGCTTCTTGTAAAATGAGAAAGGTAAGTGTGAAGATCCTTTAGATACATCTTGCATTGGTTTTTATGTCATGTTAAAATCTCCACCCCAAAGGCCTGTACCAGTGGTTATATCTTCTACTATTGCAAGTAAATGTTCCAGAAATTAAAGCTGGTTTGTATTTGGTAAATAAATATTATTGAGCACACATGGTTGAGAATGTATTGTTCCTTGGGATGGGGGGGAGTACTTTAAGATAGCAGGGGGGGAGAAGCGTTGAATATGAGAAAACACAAGAACTTGGATGTAAACTAATCTCAGACCTCTATTGTGGTAGAGTATCTTACCTAGAGTAAGGTCAGACCCAGGATTTTAATACAGGGTTTGCCTGTAGTATCACCTCCTATTCTGATCAATGCTGGACTGTAGGAAATCGTTAAATTGTTGCTTTGGACCGAGGGACAAGGAGGGTGATCAGCCAGTAATTATCTGCCCATTGATGCTACCAGTTTGGGGCTCCTGCAGTGGCGGGACCGAGGGCTCTTTGAAAGTAAAGGTGTGGTGTTTTTTTTCATGAAAGTTCTGCTTTAGAAAAAGAGAAATTTTTATTGCCAGAGAGTAAGAGACTCATCTGCTTAAGGGAGATCTTTTGGATTTTCAACATCAGTTTAAGTAGTTATTTTAGTGTGTCAGCAAGGTGCAGTAATCTTTTTTGAATCATATACATATATAGTTATATCATTTTTTTTTTAAACCTAGGGGTCTATTTTCATTGTTTTCCACCACTATTTAACCAGCTAATACCCAAATTCAAACATTTGTTGCACAGATTAAATTACAAATTGTATGAATCATAAATAAAAGTTGGTCAACACATTTTCTAACTGAATCCAATAGGAAAAGATTAGTAAATTTTTGTAAAGTTGTATAAATCTTGGGTGAAATCTTTTATAAATAGACTTTCTTTGCTTCTTATAGTATCCTAGATTGTAAACTACTAGGAGCAGGGTCTTTTCCTCCTCCTGTGTCACTGTCTGTATTTGTCTGTCATTTGCAACCCCTATTTATTGTACAGCGCTGCATATTATGTTGGTGCTATATTTATCCTGTTTATTATTATTATTATTATTAACCACCTAGCCGTTAAGCCCGACCTTCGTACGGGCAAAAAAAAAAGGCTAGGATGGGTAACCCCGTATTTTTGTCGCATCCATACATACCTGGTCCCGCTGTGCTCGTCCAGCGTCGTTTTCGTATTCCAGCGTCGTCCTCCGTCCATCCTCGTCCGTCGGTCTCCCTCTCCAGAGTCGGGTGCCAGCGGAACCGGTAAGAAGCCGGCCGGCATCTTTTGTCCCCGCCGCCCGGCGGAACACATGATGCCGGCCAGCGGAACACAAGATACCGGCCAGCGGAACATAAGATGCCGGTCGGCTTCTTACCTGGTCCCGCTGACCGCCAATGATCCTTCTTCATCCAGCGCCGGGTGTCTTCTGAAGCGAGAAGCCGTCCGACTGAGAAAAAAATAGCCGGACGGCTTCCCTGCGTGCGTGATGACGTCGGCGCGTGTGCGGGAAATTCAAATAGAAACTCATTCATTCATTTTGTATTGGATTCAATACAAACTCCTGTATTCAATCCAATACAAACCGTATCCAATCCAATACAAAAAAAATAAAAAAAAAAATAAAATAAAAGTAAATAACTTGGAAATTCAAATTTTTTTTTTTAAATGATTGTGTGTTTCAAACATTTTTTATATTCATAATATCTACTAGAACCCTTGTTCGGAGATTTTTCTGTAAGTTACAGGTCTACAATTTAAAAAAAAAAAATTCATGAAAAACAGTGGATCACTTTTGGTACAGAAATCTAGACCTCAGTGTAACGCTCAGGTGGTTAATAATAATAATAATAATATTAATAATAATAGTGTTACTTTGTTAGCCATTTCCTTTGATATTTTTGAGTACTATAGTGACATCTAGGGGTCCTATAATGTAAGTACAGCTATGATTAAACGTTCACCTAGAAAGGTTTATATGTCATGTGAATATAGAAATTGTGCATGTCACTTTATAGTAACTTCTTCTTCTTTTTAGACATACTATTGTTGCGATTTTTATTTGCATGCAGTGATCTTGCACTCGCTTATAGATTGCTGTTGTAATAAAGTTGTAAATATTTGTCAATATCAAGTTTAAATATTTTATGTACTCAATATTCAATTTTTAAAAAAAAAAAATATATATATATATATATATATATATATTCTTTGGATGAGCTGTGGTATATCGCTGTGGGTTCTGGGTTTTCTAGAGCTGCATTTTGCATGCTATCCCTCAACTTGAGTCAGCTTCTTGTAGATAGTTCTGCACCTGTCCATGGGACCTGTCATCAGGTGAGAGAAGTTTTAATGTGGTTAATATGCTGGATTTGGCACCTTTGAATATTTACTGATAATTTATCAGTTTAGAGGATTTTATCTGCACAGTGCTTTGCCTCTCTTGTCTTATTTCCACTTGTGCCACACTGTGGACTGAAGCAATTTTTATTTTTCTCATAAGGGCCTTTATGGCAGAACCCTTGCCATTACTTAAGATAGCAAAGTGATATACAAAAACGTATTACTGTTTAGGCTTTGTTTTTAGGCCTTCAAAAAGTGTTATATATATGGTGTTATATATTAATGTATTTGTTGTTCTAGGGGTGTGTTTATAAAGCAGTGAATCTAGTATTCACCAACATTCTGCAAACTCAACTAGGTCCATGTGTTTTTATTGAGAATGAATCATTCTCTGCCAGAGAATGTTTGGTGAATGTCAGATTTATAAATAAACCCTTAAAATGCCAAACCAAATATGTTTAAAATAATCAAGGCTTTGGCTGTGCTCTGTGCAAACAGTTGTGACTTAACCTATAGGTAAATGATGTTGAATAAAAGTATGTAGCTCAGCATTTATTCAGTTTGCAATCTTCCAGGTAAGTATGTTTTATTGCAGAATGGACATTGCAATACAGCTATGCCTGATCACAGATTTTCGCTCCAATGATCTCCATAATTTACTGGATTATTCGTCTCTAATATTGATAACATGTTTCACTAAGATTCATGAGGTGTAATATCTACTTTATGTTATGCCATGATCAGATAAACTGACACTGAAAGTGATTTAAATATTGTTGCTGTGATCTTTCATAGCGTTCATGTTATTAGCTAAGTGAATTTTTAGTTTTTTTTTCCATCAGAAATAGTTTTCATTCTTTTCTAACAGCCTGATGCTCAGCAAACGCATGGTTTGTAATAACTACTGAAGATTGTGCACAAGATCCAGAGACAATTATTTTCCCTGCCTAGTTTTTATCCTTCAAACCGTACAAAAGCTTAATCTCATTCCCTACTGATTTGGGAGCGGTACCGGCACTTCCCGAAGCTCTGCTCTTATTATGTTCCCATAACCCCTCTTTGGTATAATCCAGAGTTTTCCCCTGGCAGGGATCCCAGAGACTTTCATTGGTGGATTGAAAAGGGCTTCCATCGCATCAAAGATATCATTGATGTTAGAGGTGTATTTAGTTTCGAATATTTGGTTAGTAAAAAGGAACTTCTGCGACAAGAATATTTCCGCTACCGTCAAATCAAATCGTTTGTCTGTACTAAGCTTAGACTGGCCCTTCGCCCCCTGTGTTCCACGCGGTTTGAAAGTACATGCAGATCTATTGCTGATACTAAGGGCCACATTTCCATAATTTATGCTGCTTTGGCATCCCCGGAGCACAAGCTGAGATATATGAAGGCATGAGCTGACGATTCGGGGTTTGACTGGTCCCAAGAAGAATGGAACGAGGTGGCCTTTTTTTAATCCAAAATCTCGATCCATTGTGCATTAGTGGAAGCAAACTATAAAGTTCTTCTTCGATGGTACCTGGTACCAGATAGGCTAGCTAAATGCCACCCTTCCGCTTCTCCCATGTGTTTCAGGGGTTGTGAGGCCAGGGGCACAATGGTCCATATATGGTGGTCCTGCCCTATTGCTCAAGATTTCTGGTCTAAAATTTTCAGTATAAGTTCTTGAGTTACAAATAGAGATTACAATGTTCTCCTGTGTGTGCTCTTTTTAGCAGATATGAGGAAGGGGGTCCCAAAACACTCTCTGAAACTGACAAAACTTATTTTGCTGGCGGCCAGGATCACGTTGGTGAAATCCTGGAAATCCAAGGTGATTCTGTTAGATCCACTAACAGACTGGATTATGGTCAACGATAAACTTACACAAACACTCAATAATTCTATAGGGAAATTTGATGTATTCTGATGCAATCTGGGATCCATGGAAAGAGTTTAGTTCTCACTAATAGGGTAACCACTTACTATTCTCTATTGTTCAGTTGGGCTTGAGTTGTCCACCCCCTCTTCCCCCTTTCCCCTTCCTTCCCCCATGAAGTCCTCATCGGGTTGGCCTATGGGCATTCAGATTTATTCTGTGCAGACGATTGGAAGTTTTCTTTTACTTCATTTTTACACCCTGTAACTTTGATAATGACCATCGTTTTTATTGATGAGGCACATTTGTTTGTCTGTTTTCTTGCTATTATCGATTCATTTATTGGTATTGATCTTTTTGTCTTCATTGTCTTGTTTCTATTGAGGAAAAATGTAAAAAAACATTGCAATACAAATCTTACAAAAGCTTCCTAGTGTCACTTGTAACAATTCGGGCTCCATTTATAAAACGGGGAATCTGACATTCCCTCAAACATTCCCTTGTGAGAATCTTTCAGGTTTCACATACAGTGTGATAGTTCAAAGTACTTTTGAAGAAAGTAAATGTCGTTTTAAACACAAGAAAAACCCCACTTACCTTCCATTGTTGTCCCCCGGTGGCCTGCTGGTACCCGCAGCTCCTCCGGACACATCTTCTTTCTTCTATCTTCAGCCGGCAACTGCAGAGACGTTGACGTTGGTGCATGCGTATGTGCGGGTGGATCGGCAGGAAATTCATATAATTTTGTATTGGAATTAATACAAAATAGCTGTATTGAGTCCAATACAAAGAAATCTAGATATAATACATATATATATATATATATA
>NC_092862.1:48840912-48894598 GCF_032062135.1 Pyxicephalus adspersus | reverse complement strand
TGGAAATACGGACAGAATTAGAATGTTAGCAGGTTAAGTAAATAATATCTAACATTCTAAAGTAAAATGTGCAAACTTGGTGCAACTCCAGGTTATGCCACAAGGTGTCACTGAATTTCCCCATATCTGAATTGTGAACATTGAGTTGCAGTAGATGAAGCCCCTGCCACTTCCTTAATGTACTTGTGTTTCAAATAAAAATCAGTATCATTAGCTGTGATAACATTGTTATTTTGACACACAGTTCTTATATAAAGGAATCTTTTCCTATATATTTTATTCCCTATTATATTTTATTATTTTATCAGCAAAAATGTTTGACTAGTTCATGTAGAAAAAAATAAAAGAATAGAAGGTATGGTATTTAATTGTACCAAGTGCAAAAACTAATCATTTGTAAGGTACCTTGAGCTCTGCCTAAAACCAAAGCCTTTGGTAACCCTTTCATTGTAAACAGTGTTATTATTAAAAAATTGGGAATTTGTTGATAATTTAAAATAGCCTTTTAGGTGTCTATGGATTTTTTTTACAGAACAGGGAATCAGACATTCCCTCGAACATTGTTGTGAGAATGTGTTTGTGGGAATGTCAGATTCCCTGATTTTTAAATTGAGCCCTATGTATCACTGCTTTTACCCAAGGTATACACTCAGGTGTGACATAGGTTTGCCCACCCACATTCCCGCACTAGGATATCTACAAAAAATTCAACTTACTGGAATGATTTGAAGGCAGGTTTGGGAAACACTATGCATGAAAAGAGACAAAAGATTATGCACTTGCCATAAAGATGTTTACTTTTTTATCAACCTCTGCTAAAAAGCACATTTTACCAAAAATAAACAGATGTTGCACAGTAAAATCTCAATAATGATACCAATTATGATAAATTTACATCAAGCTTTTTCTACTAGATACACACAAAGATTGCTCCACCATAATTAGCCTATCAGTTTTAGGGTTACCAAATTACAGATGAAAAGTAGTGAGTTGACAGGTAAGCCACGCTCCCTAAATGCATCTCAAGGCTCAAACACCTCTTAGTCTGCAATTAACCAATAAAAATGAGTTATTTGACTTCTTTGCCAACTCATCAAATACTAAAACATAAAACCCTGTTGGTGTCATTCTAGATCAATGATTGTAACCTTGACTGACTGTTGACTGTTCCTTGTTTGATTTCCTGAATTACAACACCCACCATGTACCTCTATCTTGTAATTAGATAAAGGAGAATATAAATCTTCCTTGTCTAATACAAATATCCCTATAATAAGGTTATCTGACCATCCAGTCTTTTATTTACCTCCCTTTCGCATAATGCTGTAAACATTTCTACACTCATGTGTAGCTGAACGTAAACACTTGAATATAAGTTATCCCTTATATATACTGTATCCACTTAGAAACTCAGTTAACTGGTAGTTTGATTCTGTTTTTATGGAATTTGTAACGGCAACAGAAAATGATTCCTTTTGGTGTGTGATGTTTTATTGAGCTAGCATGAAACAGTATGTAAGTATTCTTATGTTTGAGCTTCCTGAGCTTAAGAGGTCTCTATTCCAGATGTGACGGAGATAAGCACATCCAAGGAGATGACTGCAGTTCTAGGTCTCGAACCTCTTGCCAGGAAACAACTTACTATCTTTTCTTTAATCAAATTTAATGAGCAACAAAACGAAATTGTGCTATTATTTTGATACAAGGCACTGTATTACTTTCTTCCTTGGTGTGGTCATGTACAAAAGGTAGCCTGTTATAGGAGAGATCTCTCTAACATGTTAAATCACATGGTGTATCCATTTTAGGATCTCCAAGAGAGCCAAGTGGGTTGTGAATTTAATACCAATACAAGCAATGTGCCAAGTATCCTGAACACTGTAAAAATACTGAAAGTGTAGTTCTGTTCTTGGACAGCAATGTGTATAGACACAAAGGTTTCAGAGCAACTTCCCACCCATAGTCAATACAAGGATTAGGCCAACTTAACATTAGAGTTTCATCTATGCATATTTTTTAGTTATTTGTTGATTTTCAGTGGCCATATTCACAGTGCTAAATAATGGGCATTAGTCAACAAGTCAACAGTTGGCAACATTTTTCAAGAACAAGTTTAAAATGGATTGCCTACGCCCTTTGGAAGAGCAAATGTAATTCCAAAACACAAGTTCCTAATTTATATCTTCAGGACAAATGTTGAAAAGCTGAAAAAGTTAACCAGAGAAAAACAGAGTGGGTTCAATAGGTTTCAAAGCTGCCTTAGGCCATATAAAAAGGAAAAAGAAATAAAAATTACATTATAGCTTTATCCTGTTTTCCAAACCAAATTTAATCTTAATTTCCTTTTAATACTTTGGCAGATGTGGTTATCGTGTCACTGTATTTTCTATCCTATATACTATTTTACAAGGAAGTGAATATACTGAACCAGGTATTGCAGAACTTTGCATTTGACAATCGGTATGAGAACTGAAGAAGGAAGAAGTGTATTTAAAGCACATTAAGGGTTGGAGGTGTAGTTGGTGGTCCATCGAGAAAGCCATAAAGAGATATAGTTTTGATTTGACATTCCTTTTATATGTTACCTGATGTGAATATACTAAATACATTCTGTACTCTTGTGTTTGCACTCTCTGCAATTATTCTGTAATTCAGTCCTACCATAGTGTGGGGAGAAGTTGGATAGCTTACAAGTGGACAGGTAAAGGTGGCGTGTAGTAGGACTACTGAAAGCAATGGAAGGAGCAAGCTGAAATTAAATAGATGTTGCAAAGGATTACCAACACAGCAGCAATTACCTGTTTTTATTACTAAAAAGGGGAGATCAATCCTTACCATTGTAAGCAATACTTTTAAGGTATAGTGTTTCAACTTGATGTAATCTGTTGGAGAATGGAGCTCCTTGTCATTAGAAGAGATCTGGATTTTTTGCATGAAAGGAAATTATTTGTGTAGTTATGTTGGGCAGTGCTAAGCCTTTTGTAGTTTGTAGTTATAGTGATTGCATACAATAGGGCTAGTGATGGATGAGCTTAAATTAAAGCTCAGATTGCTAGTAAATTTGCAAACTTGGCAAATAAATTTGCAAAGAAGACGTTTACCATAAACTCTGTTAAAATCAATAGGAGTGAAACTTCTCGTTGCTTGTCAAAGGCCATTCGTGCTAATATGCTGCCATATTAATATGTATTGATTCTCAAAGAAATATTTTGTGTTCAGAGAGGGTCTTTTTACGCCTATTTGGGGAAAACATTAAGTAGCTTCCATAGAAGATGCCCTAAAGTTGTATACAATATTATGAAACAATGCAAATATTTCAGACAGGCAAGCCAAAGCAATAAGTAATGCAGACATTGTCAGACCTGATTTATTAAAGCTCTTTAAGACTAGAGAAGACTAGAGAAGATATTCCATCATGGAAGAACCCAGGCGATCCAGAAAACTCATGGAATGGATTTGGTCCAGGATTGCAAACAACTTTAGGAAATGCATTCCAGGTTAGTTTGATCACTCAGGTTCTCCCATTATGACCTATCTTCTCTAGATTTGGAGACACAGAAAAAAAACAATATATTTAATGTAAGTATTATATATTACATATATTTTACATTTTTTAGCACATGTAGCATTTCAATGAGGATTTTTTGGTTTCTTTTACAGATGATTTTGCCAATAGACAGCAACTCAATCTGATTCTCTGCAGCTTGAAAAGCTTTTTTTGTAGTTATTTTAGGACAACTGATTATTTTCTTCAAATATTTATAGACTTCAACTGACCTTTGTGAACTGAAGGAACAATCAATCTAAAACAAAGCTTTGTGCAAATTGCTCAGCAGCAAATAAAAACCCAATAAAAGAAAAAATAAAACTCCACATTGGGACACAACGGCAAAGAAGCAATACAGCTGTTGCTGTTGCTGCTTCTGACAACAGTACTAAATAGAACTGTTAGATCTGAAGGTGATATGTAAAAAAAAAAATGGAGTACAAAAGAACTGGTAGCCCACCATTCTGCAATTTATACACAAACGGTACTGTTTGGCACAATATTGAAATTATAGCGGCTTTCTGGAGATGGTAAGTTCCTTTTGCTGCTTAAGGTGGCACTGAAAATTCATCCTCAGTTACTAGTGCTATGCACCCCCTATTCTTCCATAGAACAGACGTTGAAATTCCACCTATGTTATTTTATTTCCATGTCTATTAACAGGAATTAAACCCATGTGCCAGATTCAGTACTTCTGGGCTTATTCAGGGAGTAATTTAAATAGGGCGCTTGGCAAGGGGTTCCCACCAATGCCAAGCACACCATTGTATCCAGTCTTTTAGAGTGTACTGATCTAAATTTATAAGTGGTTTACAGGTCTGGTGTTGTAATGCAGTCTCCTAAATTCTGGAGATGGTAGGGATGAATTTGAACTTGCCTGAACAAGAATTCACAGCAACCTAACAAATTCCCCTTTACCACTAACTTGCAAATTGTGTACAAGTTTGCAATTGCAATTTAGCCCTGTGTATTCTTTTTTTTTAGGTCCTTAGTCTTACAGATCACAATATTTGGGAGGGGACACCTAATATATACACAGTCTGATTGCCACTGGAAAACAACATTGACCCTATTTTTGAAAACAGTGAATTCCACCAGCTACTTGGACCCTGTTTAGCGTCAATGAATTGAAAAACACAAATAAAAAGTCACCAGCGGTATACCATACCATACTGTATTCAGGAAGCGGAGGGATGGTCACAGTCACCCAAGGATATAAAGTGGTTAAAATCTCCAGCCTTATGACTGGTGTCCCCTTTTAAAAAAAAAAAAAAAAAAACTGACTAGATTTCTAGAAATACAAATCCCATTAGACAGGATGTCCTTGTAATAGACTAAAATGTCTTTTTTTTAGAATGTTTTACCTTCTCTGCATTTTTTAGGCATGACAGTGACAATACTCACAGTGATGCAGAAGATGGGGTAGCGATGACTTTTTTTATCTTTACAGGTACATTTGGAAACTACAAGTATTTGGAGTCTTTGTAAATGAGAGGGGGATAGTATATGCTGACTTTGCATTGCACTGCCAAGTCCTTTTTAAATAACTCTATCAGGTTCCTTAAATCTGTACTTAAATCCGATAAATAGGTGTAGTAAGACTGACACCTATTCCGTGCCCCAGTGATTACCGTAATTAAAGTAAAAAGGCTTCCCCTTTATTAGTATATTTTACATTTTATATAAGCAATTTAAACTGAAAGCTTTTACAACAAAAATAAGTGACTTCTAATATTTCCAGGAGGCGCATGTCATGGTGTTTGAAATCCAACAAAAATGTGCTGCAGTGCAAAAGAACATTCTTATTGGATTTTATTTGCTCAGCTATCCCAGGTGTCATCCACTATTTGGGGTGGGGGTGAAAGGTTGGTAGTAAAAAAAACCTTCGATTTTCATGAAAAGCCCACCTTAAAAAAAAAGTTGGTAGAGATTCTATAATCATCAATAACTGATCAAATAAAAATATCTGCACAGAAAAGTTATAGTATAGTAAGTATCTCTCATCTGTATATAGCATAATTTAGGTAGTGTTTTAGGATATAGCAGTGACTTTTCACACTTATTGTGGTTTTCAAACTTTTGAATCCTCATCTCTTTTTAAGTGCAGTTCTTTATAGGCAATAACTTTTCATAATTCATTCACATAAAGATCACAGGAAAAAAATAAATTGTGTTTTTGCTGATCCAGATAGGTAAAAAGTAACAATATTTATTTGAAGCCATATGACCATAAATAAAATAAAAAAAAAATGAGTAAAAAGTATACTAGCACCAACAGAGATAATTTAAAACATTTTGGCAGCAATTCAGACACTGCTGAGCTTAATAGTGTACATTTGTGAACAAAGAATCGCCTTTGTTGTTCTTCAGTCAGAAAAAGTTTTGTTTCATCTTCAGAGGAGCCAGTTTTATGAATTCCACCAGTTTCTGAGGATTTTAGAGACACCAGCTTTGATGTGGGAACATTTAGATTCCCTTTTAAATTGATAAAAATATCATGTGCTTTCTGTCTTAGAGCGATAGGAGTTTTCCTTTTTCTTTAATTTTGTTCTGTTGGGGAAGTGACAAGTGACCTTTCCTAATGATTAAAGTCATGTCATAAAATGGTATGAGAAGTTAAATCCAATATGTTGTATAACTACAAAATTTGCAAAACACATGTTGCCAAAACTGAGCTGAAATGAGATTTAAAGGTTGCCCAGAGTTTGAAGGTATTCAAATGTATGATCTGGGGACAGGGTTTTTTTTAAAGTTTTTGTAGGGTGCAGAACATGAATGAAGGTACCACTTTGATACTGATTAAAGTTTTGCCACAGCCTTCATGATAGCTAAAAAAAGTTACTTACTGTGGGATTGTAGGTAATTATATAGTGCACTATGAATTTGAACTTGCCTGAACAAAAATTCACAGCAACCTAACAAATTCACCTTTACCACTAACTTGCAAATTGTGTACAAGTTTGTAATTGGTAAATTTAGCACTCGGCCGTATTGCCCTGTGTATTCTTTTTTTTAGGTCCTTAGTCTTACATATTACAATATCTGGGAGGGGACACCTAATATACATACACAGTCTGATTGCCACTAGGAAAACAACATTGACCCTTTTTTTGAACACAGTGAATTCCACCAGCTACTTGGACCCTGTTTAGCGGAACCCCTTCTTCTTGCAGGAACCCCTTGAAATAACTTTTTGGGTCTCAGGGAACCCTGCCACCACCCTCACAGATAGTCAAAAACATCACTGGTATCTGTAACTGACTAAGAGTCCCAAACTGCTTATTGCTCAAAGAACCCCTAGCAACTCAAGGAACCCTGGTTGAGAAATGCTGGTGTAGGGGGAGAAAGGTGGGGCAGAAATTTGGAAAACACATAACACAAAAAAAGACATAACACACAGGCAGTTATCCTGTACTTACAATAAATATAGTAAAATTTGATTTTAGTAACACTCTTTAAAGGAAACCACAATATAAACAAGAGGTCAATAGAATCACAAGTGCTTAGACACATCAATTAGATCTTAATGACAAAAAATGTCTCCAGAAGATAAAGCAGGAGAGTGCTTATAACTGAGGGGTGTACAGAAATGTAAGTTGGTAAAGATCTAAACTCGAACATAGCAAACCATGTTTCTGAATTTATTAGTTGTCTGTTTAAAAAATACCATTTTGTGTGCCTAATGGTCTTTTCTTTATCCAACACAAGGGTATAATGATATCCATAACAGACCATGTGAGTGCTACGGTGCCCAGAGCTGTCTGCCTACATCCCGTTTTGCTTGGGAAGAAAAAGGAAAATAAATACATTTGTATAAAATAAGTAGATGTAGTTTGAAAAAATCTTTACAATTCCCAGTGATACCAATGTTCTATTTGGTTATCTATAAAGGTGACATTCTTCCCACTGGCTACAAAAGTACGAAACATTCTTCCCACTAACCACCATACTAATGTCCAGAAGCTGTAGATATAGTAATTATATCAGGGGTTTCCTTTGAACCAAAAGTTATTTCAAGTGTTCCTCCATGTTAAAAAGCTAGAGAAAGGCTACACTAACGTATATTAAGTATTAAGTATAATGATTACATGATCAGCTGAGGACATTTAAGCAGGGATAAAAGCAGATAATAGTAAGTGTATTTAGCAATGGTTGCATGATACTTTCCTGGCAAACACAACTACTCCTTAGCGCTGCCAGTATTCCAGAAGGTGGAGTGTAGAAGATTTATAGTTATTGTGTATTCTTATACCATTCAGAACTGGGACAGTGCTTGAAGGGACCAAACTGCAGTGAGTGGGAGGAACATGTGCAAGTAGTGGTGGGAGATGTAGACAGCTTTGGTTTGTTTTTTCTTTGTGTATTCACTTAATAAAAATTTGGCACATGCATCCCTTTTCTTTACTATGGGTCAATACATTCAAATGTATGCTTCTGGTTGTGAAGGACACTTTGCAAGAAATAACTGGAAATACAGAGAACAAGGCCTGCTTTGATCAAACATTCATTTGATTTGCTTAAATAAAAACAAAAGTCACATAAGGTAACAAGATAAATCTGTACTTGTCCAACAAATTGTATAATTTAAAAAATTAACAATCAGTGTTCTTATGATGCTCAATGAACATCACAAGGGGCAGTCAGTTAATGCTCATTATGGCTGAACACTATGCCAACTCTGCTTATATCTTATGTTTTGATCATGGTAAGATCAACTAAAACATACTTCAGGTTTTGTTTCTTACATATGATCATAAAAAAACATTTGTCCTATTACTTTTATGCAATAGATAAAGTATTTATAAAGGACTGTCCAAGGATCTAAAGGGTCTATTTATAAAGATTTAGACCCAACTTTTAACCAAATGTAAACATTTTTCAAATTGAATTCAACTAGAAATATGTTTAATTTATACATTTTTCCAATTGCTTTATTTTTATTATTTTTATTAGAAAAATATAAAATAAAGTGATATAAACATCACATAGAAAAACTAACTGGCAGAATTTAACAAAGTTTTAAACAGTGATAATCAAGTAAATAGAGAACAATATTTCAATAAAACATACATGTCTATACAAACAAAATTCACAATGGAAAGGTACAATAAGAGCATATATAAAGAGTAATCAAAAACACATACCAGAAGGATCCACTCAACACTTTGTTTTTTAACTAAAATAAAAAGAAGTAAAATGAGTTTTAGGAAGCAAACATATGCTTCCCAAAATAAAAAAAAAGAGAAAAATAAAGAAAGTTTTAAAATCATGTGGAGCATGAAAAAGCAGAATTATCTAAGATACTGCAGCCTTGAATCCCAGGACAGAAATGTGCAGTATTATTAATAAGAAAACATGTCACTGTGTAAATTTTGGTTAGAAGCTCTGTAAATTGTGGACGAAAACATTTATAAATACCCCAAAGATCTGTTTCACTTTATTTATTACTAGCACCAAGAAAAATGATATTTATAATAATGCAGCAGCACATCTTTTGCTTAGGGATTTTTAAATTGCATTGTCCTCCAGGCTCTGTTAAGTAGGTTCCACACTCAGGGTTGGTTTTATGGAAGGACAAACTGGGCAAGTGGTCAACTAATGGAATAGAAGAGGTTCAGGGATATGGAGTGCTGTGCATTTGGGGCCCTCACTTTCTATTTAACCAGGGTCCCATTTTTTTCTAAATTAGCCCCTGTCCAGATCATGGCTATACTGATGTTTGTAATCAGAGGTTGAACCATGCTAACAGCTTGGTCCTACTTTCAAAAAGTCCTTTCCTAGGTGGGATACCTCTGTTGGGATAGGGTTATACCACATACTCATCCCCCCAAAAAACAAAGAAATTAAGAAACCAAATTCCTTTGTTCAGCAGCAGGGACACAGGGACTTTGAGGCAGTGGCCCTGATTTATTAAAGCTCTCCAAGGCTTTCATCAGTGAAGCTGGGTGATCTAGCAAACCTGGAATGGATCTGGTTCAGGACTGAAAACATTTGCTAACAAATAGCTAATGACTAAGAAAATCCATTCCAGGTTTGCTGGATCACCCAGCTTCATTGATGAAATTGTATCCTCCCCAGCCTTGGAGATATTTAATAAATCAGGACCCATCAGCCAGCTCTACTGTTTTTGAGTGGTAGTGACAGTTTCAAACTGTGAAAATGTGTACAGGAGAGGAGTGCACAGGGATGACCTCATCAGTTTACATTCTGCCTTTTCATTAGTCAGTCAATAGTCTGTCGTTTCACCTTTTTGTCTTCTTCAGGGGAAGGTTTCCAAGATGTGAAGTGTAGAATAATCCTAATAAATTACCTTCTAAGTAGGGGTGTAGAGTCCCAGGGTAAGTAGGGCATCTCCTTTAAGGCCGATTTTAGGGAGAGATGAACCTGTGACCTAGGACCCTATGACTCCTTGCAACTTATAAGGACCACTTATTCCTGCCAAGGATTTAATGTTTTATCATATCCACCGAGGGTAAAAACTGTGTACTTACCTTCTTTAAACTCCTGGACCCTAATTAATTTAAATCAAATTTATTTTGCCAACAAATACCGACTCTGTCTGTTGTCATCAATTATCACAAAATTTCAATGAGAATTAAATATAATATTGTAAGTAACATGTCAATCTATCAAGAATGCAAGAGGAGTCATCCTCTAAGATGCACTAAAATTTGTTATCTTTAGGAAAAAGCCCTGTTGTCCAACAACATTACTTGTTTTTAATTATTTCCATGCAATACCAAAATAACATCAGTACTTCAGCAGGGTGACATAGCATGTCATGTGGTTTGCATGTGCCTAATTTAGTTTTAAATAAGTTTCAATGAAGCATTAAGAGAATACTGCTTGTTTATTACCAATGACACGCAAAATCGGTACTTATATTTTAACTAAACCTACTCTGGTTTCTTGAAGATGTAGGTTGGATGCAAATGGATAAACAATCAAGCATTTATTTACTTTTATTGAAAAGTTTTGATAATCACTACACATAAGTGAATCCGAATTAATGCAAATAACAGATAGTGGAGGTCAAATCGTTCTGATTGGAGTCTATTCTGATTTGGGTTTGAACTTTTTTCAAACCTTGAATCATAATTCGTAATTCGATCAATCCAAGCATCCAATGGAAGGCATATCTTGCTTTGCCATAGCTGTTCCCATCTTTCACGGACATTATCCGCCAGTGTCAGGAATGAAATAAGTGCAGCCCTCTGGAACAGTGTTTCCCAACCAGAGTTCTGTGGAACCCTAGGGTTCCTCCACAAGTTGCTAGGGGTTTCTTGAGCAATGAATAGTTTGTGACACTCAGGTCAGTTTAACAGATACCACTGATTTTGTTTGCTATCTGTAAGGGTGACATTCTTCCCACTGGTCAGCATTGTAAGAGCCATTCTTCCTACTGACCACCACTCTAATATACTGTGATCCGTAAAAATAGAAATTATAGCATGGGTTCCCTGAAGACCAGAAAGTTATTTTAAGAGGTTCCCACATAATAAAAATGCCTAAAACACTACTCTCTAATATAACAACAGATGGCTACCAATTAAATATTGTAAAAGGTCTGATGTAATTGTGACAGTTATATATATTTATAATATATTATAATGTAATTGTAACAAGCTTATGCAATAACATATTATTATAGTATAATAGCAGATAGCCCTCCATATTAAAACAACAATATCCTCATAAATTGTGATTGCTAACCAAATAAAATCACAGCAATATATCCCAATTTTTTTGCTATTGGGACATGCCTTATTTCTCAGCACAGTTAGAAGTGAACAAAACAGTAAAATGGATTTAGACTGCCCATATACTTTCCTAAATTAAGGACATGAGTTCCTAAATTTAGATAAACAACATTTCTAGTGATTTTCACCAATAGTAATCATTCTAAACCTGATTTGAATTTGCACTCAGAATTTCCAAATTTGTCAAATGAAATAACATTAATATTATTATTATTATTATTATTATTATTATTATTATTATTATTATTATTAATAATAATAATAATAATAATATAAATATATATTTATGTGTATTTATATAGTGCCTGCACATTAAATAGGGGTTGCAATTGACACAGGTGGAGTCGAGGAACCTTCCTGAAAGTTTATAATCTGTGAGATGAATCTATCCATGGATTTTCTCTATTCCACTCACCTCTAATAACAAATGCCACTCAGGTGTTGGATGATATTCATGCATTGTACTGATATTTTATTCTGTGTGCCTAGTAAAGCAAAGAACATCATATATCTTTCTAACTGGTGTTTCTGGTGAAGTCTTTTTTTTCAAAGTTGTTCTGGCTCAAAGGCTCATATAAAAGTAAACTTAAAGCATTGTTTTAGAAAGAGTCAACAACTGAAAGCTACATATTTTGTGAGATAGGCAGGACCAAACCATTTCATCCTACATAATAATCCTACGAGGAAAATGTATGGCTGTAAAGTTGATGTGAATGTTATCAGTTTAATGTACCTAATATTAACCACCTGGCCGTTAAACCCAACCTTGGTTCCGGGTAGAAACACTTGCAAAAAGTGGTAAACCTGAACTTTTCTCAGGTGGGTAAACAAACATTATATTGCTATCCGATTGTCATACATTGTATGACAATCGGATTACAATTGAAAGAATATACTTACCCGGTCCCCGCAGCTCCTCCAGACACGTCTGTCCTCTTCTGTCTTCTCCCGGCGAGTGCAGTGACGATCTCCGGGGTTTCCCGGTGACGTCGCTGCATGCGTCAGTGCGGGAGGCGGGGCAGGAAATTCAAATAACTTTGTATTGAGCTCAATACAAAAAAGCTGTATTGAGTCCAATACAAAGAAATCTTTATATAATATATATAATTGTATTATATATATTATATAAGCTACTGTACAAGTAAATTACATTATACACAATTTTTTTTTAATGTTTAATAAAAAAAATTTTACTATTAAATTTATAAAATTTTGGACATATTTCGGTGAGTTATGCGGTAATTAGGTGAATTATAAGTAAATATTTAGTATTTCGGTGAATTATAGCCTACAATCTAAAATAAATTTCCATGCCAAAAATATAACACTTTTTGCATGGAAGTACAGAAGTTCGGAAAGAATTAGAATACCCGGCGTTCACGTACGCGTCCCTCGGTGATTCCTGATGATGTCCGTGCATGCGCCCGTCGATGGGGGTCGTAGCGGAATTTTCAAATATTTTGTATTGGATTCAATACAAAGTCCTGTATCCAATCCAATACAAAATAATACAAAATATATTTATGTGGTTTTGTCTATAGGTATGAGACGTTGGACTCTGTTTTAAAATTTACCACACTAGGGAGGTGTTTTAGAAAAATATATTACTATACAGTATACCGAATTATTGCATTTTCAGTATTTGTAAATTATTTATGTATTCTTGTTTAAGCTGATTTTTGTGTTTTTTATTTAATTTTATTAAAATTAAATTATTTTTTTTTTTACATGATTGTGTGTTTTAAACGTTTTTTATATTCATGATATCTACTAGACCCTTGTTCGGACATATTTCTGTAAGTTACAGGTCTACAATTTAAAAAAAAAATTCATGAAAAACAGTGTACCGCTTTTGGTACAGAAATCTAGACATCAGTGAAACGCCCAGGTGGTTAATGAACACTAAGCGATGATTTTGGAGACTGAAATACATCCAATATTTATTAAATGATCATGTAAATGGTCATCACAAATTGTAATCTGCTATGATAAACACTACGTCACTAGAATATGGTGTGGTAAACACCAGATGGCATCAATAAGATAAAGATGATTTGAAAACTACATCTGTTAGCCCCTGGTAAAGTGCTTTATAAGGGACAAGAAGACAAAGGGTACATTTTCAGGGTACTGATTAGGAACAGTTCCACTTTATTAATGGGACTATAGGACGTCAAGCAAGTAAAAATGTAAAAGTCTCTACAGGACTGTTTCAAATAAAGGAATAACTCACAATTTGTATTTGTTAAAAAAATACCCTATATTTTAATTTTTAAGTGTTACCTGTCATTCTGCCTAATTTGGCTTACTCTCTTTTTATCACCCAGGGTCATTGTGCACAATAGTGATTTATTGCTCAATGATTTCAGCAATTTATAAATTGCAATGATCCAGTGGTGCAATTAAAAAACTAGACTATGTACATTTTAAGGAGAGTTTTATCAGCGTTCAAGGCTCTTTTTCATGGCTTAATTAGATGAATACATTAAAACTCCTTCATATACCGTATACAGAACCCAAGATCCACAGTTAATCCAGATGAAGATAAAAAAACACACAAAGCATGGTCTAACTTGCTTTACAAAGCAAAAAAATAATTCCTGTTCTATATGACAGTTAGTGGTTACCTGGATCAACATTATACAGTGTTATTACTTATAAATATGAACAGCTGTTGTATTTTGTGCATTTAGAAACACACCAAGCTTTTCAAAGCTAGTACTGAAGAGACAACTTTCCATATGCAAGTGTGAAAACTTTTTAACTGCTGCCTTGTGATTTCCAACTTCCAATTCAATTAAATAGCCTTTTACCAAATTTACTATATAGAGAAAATATGTACTAAAATAAGATGAAATGTCCATTTAACACTTCTTCCCCATGACTATCAAAAAAAATCCAATTAATTGCAATTGTTTTCTAATTAATGCAGAACTGCAACGTAAGAGGAGTCACACTGCTACACAAAACTGAATTTAAAAATTGCCCCACAAGTTTGCAAACATTAAATCATTCTAACTTCTGAAGTAGGTTGATGCCAAATCTATTTTTAGTTTCAACTAGGGTATTGACAGGTGGTTGTTTTCAGAGTTTAAATATTTACATGCGATATGATACTTCACTGAATAATTTCCGTCCATTAAATTGAATTCAGCACAAAGACCATCTTTCCTGTAGCAAACTCCCACTGCCAACCTGTCCAGATAAATAAGACTGTTTACTTTATTCTGTGTGGCTTCCAAGTGACTTATATATATCGTGTTATTTTTTTAAAAATAGAACATCAATTGCAGCAGAATGAAACTTAAAGCGTACCTAAACTCAGAAATTTCACTTTACATGAAAGGGTAGACAACCCTTGGGTGCAACACCCTTTAAAAAAAAAAGGGTGCAGCACAGCCTCCTAATTCTCGATCGCCAAGGCGGTGAATGGGAGCACAAAGCCTCCAGGGATACCTATGTCATGTACCCTGGGAGGCTCTTGGGTACTCCTTCTGCACATGCCCCAGCATCTCGGGCATGCGCAGAAGGAGCCTTTACGCAAAAAGAAACATTTGCCGATCTCACTCTTTTTTTTCATCCTACGTCACCCGATCTAACGCCTGGATCAGGTGACATAGGATGAAGAACCCGGAAGAAGAGGAGAAGATGGCAGCGCCTGGAGCGCCAGCTCCGGGGCAGATGCAAGACACAGTTGGCAGTTTTGAGTTTATTTCCTCTTTAATACAAGCAACTTCCTTTTTTTTCCAATTCTTTTTTTTAAATATTCTTTAATTTGGGTTTTAGGGATAGAAGGCCAGGCCAGGCCCTGGATTGTTAGTGTTTAATCTGGAGTTCATAATGCTTGTATTTGTAGGAGTATAGTCAGGGAACATGTGGCCTCTACCCAGAGTGAGTAACGGCCCCAAGTTCGGGAGGGTACCCAAGGATACTTTTTAGGTATCCTTGGGTATTCGGATATCCGCATGTGGGATTAAATCCCATCGTGGTAGGCAAGGTGGCTAGGAGAGGCTTATTTTTACACTTTAAAATGTACACACAGTATACACCTGAGAAATACACAGCAAACAGTGCAAATAAATGAGCTAAATTCAGAAATATTGGCTTAATTTATTGGATCATCCGGGTTTCCCATGATAGTCTATCTTCTCCAGTCTTGTCGTGTGTACATAGCCTTAGTTGCAGATCTTTAAATGCCGGGGTATGCTCCTGGTATTCATTAGTACTTTAGAAGCTGCTTAGATAAATGGCTTAGCATTTTAAACATTATTTATCAAGTCCAGTTAAATAGAACTAACCACTATTACCTATCCCATAACTCGGACATGTAAAATCCTTTACAGCCCAATAAAGCTTACATATATTTATGCTGGCAAGGTGTAAATGTTCTTTGATTATTGCACGTGGTCAGAGTCCTACCAGAATTACTGTGCTGTAATGGTCACTTGAGACAGAATTACAATTAGGAGATAGGAACAGAACGCTGTCATCCTGTAATTGGACATTCCTGAACAGCAAGCTTCAAAGCATGATCATAAGCTTATTATTCTATCAAAGTTGCATTTTTAAAAATATTGAAAATTATTTTGGAAAGTACATAACCTTTTAAAGCCAAACACATGTAATTTTTTATGTGTCAATAATTATTGATGAGTTGGCACTCATAGCTAGGATTTTAAGGCTCTATTGTTTTGGGTTTTTTGCACAGAATTAGTTTTTCAGTTACTGTTTTTTTTTTTGCAAGCATTCACAGTCTTATTCCATTGGCAGTGAAGTACAGCCTTTCCCTTAAAGTCAAGATATGCTAATTTTTTGGGATGTATGTATATATTTGTTTTTTGTTCCATCCTGTGAGTTATTACAATTTGTCTTTGGCATATCCAGCAGGCAGGGAGATACATTCCTGCATATTTCATAATTAAACACAGATTATCCTGCCTTCTACTTGCATAACTAATCAAAAACAAACACTGTCCTGATCAAATCTTTGTTATGCAGGCATGACAACTAAATGCAAAATCAATTATATTAACAGAAGCATTATTCCACATCAACAAAAACGGAACACTGTAATGATAGATTTCTCTCCAAAGTTTGTTCAGAATTATTTTAGTTGATTGGGAAATGTGTTCACTGAAATGATTCTTTAATTCACAAACTTTATCCAAATCGAGAACTCTTTGGTCCAATCTGTGTCCCATTACGTGAGAGAGACAACATTCCAGATTTGGTTAAAATTGTGGATTTTACTACATTTTTAAGGACAGTTTAATTGGGACAAATAGTATTTTTCCAGCAGGGAAACAATAAAACCTAAAGTAATTATAAAACAATGCAACTCTGTGGTGGTAAAAAAAGCCACTTACAAGATTATTCCAATGGAAAATGGAAAATTAACACAAAACAAATCTATTTTGAGTGCTGAACCCTACTCCTCTTCAACAGGGCATGACATATGCAAACTTTATTGTAAAAGGATTCTTTAATACATTAATCCGGCAGGTTGTTCTTTAGCAGCTGAATGAGGCGGCTCTCACAAAAAGGTGACCAAGGAAGACTATTGGTGTGCCGAACATGCCAGCCACTGGGCCAATTTTAAAGATCTATTTAGAATTCACATAATTGATTGGAACTAAGAAAACGTTAGTGATCTGATTCTATTAGTAGGATAGTCATAGACATAAGATGGAAATTTGATATGCTTTATTTTGGAAAGGATATGTGGATATGTACATTTGTGCATTTCGTTACCAGTGATCAAAGAACGATGTGAGCGATTTATGTACCTGTTGAACTAGTGCTGATGGTAGAACTGCACAGCATGAATTAATTTGAAGCCTTTTTTAAAAATAAATGTCAAAGGCTTTTATGCTATGTGAGTCATGTTTTAATAGCCGATGCTCATGTGAACTAATGGTCAACTGAGCTGGAGAAAAGAAAAACATCTGTGACAAAAAGTTTGTTTCTGAAGTAGAACAGTATGGTGTGTGGAGTTTAGTTGACTTTAATACTAAAAAATTAAAATTTGCAATTTTCTTTTCGTACAAATGATATTATTTATTCTTTTAATGTTTAAGCACAATAACCAGTATATGTATACATTTATTTTCCTCCTAGATGCCATATTTGATTCAGAGGTAATATTGACATTGGCCATGAACTTTTAATACTGCAGATTCCATGTTTTGGTTTCTGCTATTTTCACAGTAGAATGGTTGTTTCTGATGTGGAAGTATTGGTTAAAGTTTTTCTGTAACAACAATGTCATCATCAATAGTTTGATAATAATATTAAAAATAATAATTTTCTCCTTGATCAAGTGTGCTGGATAACATAGACTCTCCCATGATGGTCTTCCCCACTCTTGGAGTGCTTTATTAAATCAGGCCCAATGTTTCAAAAGTATCAGCACCAGAAGGCTGTGTCCACTTTGTACATTGCACATAAAGTATAAATGAGTTTATCTCATATAGTAACACCCTCTACTCCATCCATGGCTGCTGGAATGGCTTGCATGTGGCATTGATCACCTACAGTGCATGGAAACCTTTAAATCTATTTCAGGAAAGTATATTTCTTTTCCAGAAAGAATGATGGTAATGGCAAAAATACCAAATGTAGAAGTAAATAAAGTCAGCAATACCCCACTGAGAGTATGTTTTTGTCTACATTGCTGAAGTGTGATTTCATGCAGCTTGAAAATCTAAACCATTTGTTATCCAAAAAATTAGAAAAATAGAAAAGGTTCTCTGTGCTTCTGCAATATCTACAGAATTTTTACCGACAAAGGCATGCTGTATGCTCATTAATTAGATAATCTGCACGCCATTTATACACTTCTGTTATTCATAGATATTCTTGTTTGTAAGAAGAAAGCAATTAACATGATAAACTAAGTGAGATGATGGCAGATGATTTTCAAGTTTTGACTTAAAAATACCCCCAGATTGTTAACTAATATAGCTTAAAGGGGTAAACGGGCAAAATGGTATTTAAGACAACTAATTAAAAAAGAACCCAGCAGCCTTTGAGCCCTGTATATTGTATAGTTTTGTATACACAAAAGCTGGGATATTTGATAACTTTTTTGCACATCCAAACTATTTATGCCACATTACAAGTTAGGTGGAAAAAGTTGTCCATAACCAGACAAAAAAGTAGAGAAAATACCCATGATGTCACACAAAAGATGAGAGGATCTCATGAAAAAAAGTATCCACAGATATGTAAAAACAAGCAAATAAAAAAAACGGGGCAAAAAGGTAGGTGGCAAAGGGGGGCCTATAGTTTTGTTTAATAAAAAAGAGAAACATTTGGTCCATGGTCAGGTGTTATCTGTGCCCCAGAAATAAAATGTAACACTTCTAAATCTACAAATTATATCCTCATTGCTAGACTCGCGCTACTCCTTGACATGCCAAAAGCAAAAAATTGAGGTAACACACTCCCAACATGGTTACAGATAGCCGTAAATACTTACCGATTACTATTATGTTACATATTTAACCCTTCTTAGTTTTTTTACAAACTAAAAGTAAAGTTTTTGCTGGAGTTCGGCTTTTTGGACTAATAAATCATAGTGTTGAATGAATTCCTAATAATAAATATATGTATATTATTTTAAATACATTCTAGTGGTTTCTCAAATGTGTAAAAATGTTCCTGATGTTTCCTATACAGAAAAAGATGTATTTTGGTCACAGTAAGTGGTAACTTCAATTAACCATCATGATATTCAAGAATCTTTGCATTTCACACTATAAGCAAATTTAAAACACTAAGTATATCATGTTGAAAAAATGAACATTAAATGAACAAAAATTAAGCTTAATGTAAGTTACTTACCATATATTATTCATTGTATATCAAAAAACTTTGATCATAAAAATTAACCTGCAGTGAATATTTGATGAATGCTTCATATGTTTTCCACAAAACAGTAACTATTTGAAAAAGTAAAACTCCCAGAACTGTGAACATTCATGAATTTAATATTGGCCAGGCCTAAAAATAAAGACAATTTCTTGATCGCAGTGGGCAGCGGCAGCAGAATATTTCATATTTTGTCTTATTTCCCTATCTGTCTGTACATGTAGTAAGAATAAAGCTAAGCTCAAAGCTAAATTGTAATTGGATGCTAACATATCAGGTATTTTAATTTGGAGAGACCAATTTATCACTCTTCAAAATAAGTTGAAAGATATTCTCTGATCTACAATGTTGTGGAATGTGAATCAGGAGAACATGCCCTCAAGGCAATGACCACCTATTAGCTTTAGTCTAGACCTTATGCAGTGGACCTTAGAAAACCACAGAATAGTTGCTACATCTCATATTATCTTTATGCACTGTTTACCAATCTTTTTCTGACCTTTTTGATCTTCTGCATCAAACTTTTATCTACTACATTAGATTTTAATAAGGAATACTTTATTTCTGCTATACATTTATGATTCAAACTGGTAAAAGCCTTGTTCATGCTAAAAACAATTACTGATCCAACATGAACAGCATTTTTTGTTATTTCTTTGGTACTAAGAAGCACTATTTCATGACTCAACAACTTCAAACAACTTTGACATGAAAAATTCTGAAGCAAATAGTTTGATTTCTTATGTTGATGGTCATGGTGAAGAAGAATGTCCTCTTACATTGGTGCTAAGGGTGCAGAAGGTTGTCCTTATATGTTGGTGGTCAGGGTGAAGAAGGATGTCCTCCTACATTGGTGCTCAGTGTGAAGAAGAATGTCATCTTACTTGGTGGTCAGGGAGAAGAAGAATGTCCTCTTACTTTGGTGCTAAGGGTGCAGAAGATTGTCCTCCTATGTTGGTGATCAGAATGAAGAATGATGTTTTCTTACATTGGTGCTCAGTGTGAAGAAGAATGTCATCTTACTTGGTGGTCAGGGAGAAGAAGAATGTTCTCTTAGGTTGGTGGTCAGTGCAAAGAAAAATGTCCTCTTCTTACATGTGCAACATTTAATATTAGATCTTTTATGATTTTATTGTTTGCTGCTTTGTTGCTTTTGGTTACTAACTACTGAACATTATCTATTTTCTGATGCAGTTTTCCTATTTAAGCCTAAAAGAATGCTTGAGATTGAAAATTGAAGTCCTATTTGTTGATACAAGGTTCATCTGAGATGAAAAAAGGTTAAAATGTGAATCAATTTATTATACCAAAATAAATAGATACAATAAAAATATAGTGTAGCAATATTTGCTTGTTGTGACTGTATTTAGGTAATTATTTTTAACTTAATGAATTTCCTAAATAGTTGGATTGTTTTTGTTCTTCTTTTGGAGTTAGTATTTATTCAATTAAATTGCCACTACATTATGTGGTCTTACTATACACTAAAATATAAAAAAGACACAAAGCAATTAGGAATTCCCCAGGGCAAATCACAAAGATCACAGGTCCATGTTAAAAGGTTGTGGGTTAATTTTCAAAGCATTTGACTTCTGGTATGATTAAAGTTAAGTACAAAAATAGCTCAGATATTAAGCAGCTTATTTTCAAAAATTATTTTCCCCATTTATGCAGTTCCAGAATATTCTGTAGGAAATATATATATAAAATAAATATGGTATTTTATATGATGTTATTAAAAAGATGAATCCACATTTGTTGATGTTTTTCAGGAATTACATGCACAGGGATATGCTTCTTGGATGAAATAGTAAGATTTAATACATTTGTCCTTAATTATTCCTTTTTACTAGAGGTATATCCCCTCCAATATACAAATATGTAACAAATGTCATATAATAATCTACTAAATTTACTAATTGACTAACTTAAAAAAAATTAAGTGACAGTAAATTGTTTCTTTATTTATTAAAACAAACTTATACACAATTATACAAGGCAAAGAAGCAGCTTTGCTTTAAGCAAACTTATCATCAATGTTTTACAAATATATGAATAATCCTTTATATATTTTAATGTGAAGGTGAGCATCAGATCTCCCTCCAGCACAGTGCAAGATCGTGACGTAAGAAGAAAAACCCAGAAGAAGAGGAAAAAGATGGTGGTGCCTGGTGTCCAGTCTACTCTGGAATGAAGAAGGAAGGCTTGGGACCCACTGGACTAGGATCACTGAGGGCTTTCTACCTGTAAAGGTAAGTGTTTTATTTTACTGAAAGTTCCGCTTTAAATTCGAATTTCTGAAAGGTAAGTTTACATACCATCCCCTGACTGTCTCACTACCCAATCTGCCTCCAGGGAACCATGAGATTCCTTTCCAAGTTTCAACTCTGAATCTCCATTCCACTAAGTCAAAAACTACACAGGGCTAGCCAAGTAACACCTTGGGTATACAGAACCTATGCATGGCTAAACTGGCACCCAGCACTATAATGTGGGAAGAGACTGCTAATGTTGTGTTCAACCATGTCCAAAGTAAGAGCTGAAACATTAAGAGATCTGCCATGCAACATAAAACTTTAAAAACAAGTGTTCACGATACTAATAAATACTGTGAAAATAATTTTAGGTTACAAAAGTCCCAAATGACAAGAACCTCGGAAAAAAATAATCTTAACAACAAAAATGTTAAATTATTTTTCATTATTTATGGTTCCGAATTTGGATGTCTTTTGGAATTTATATGGTGAATTTTTGAGATGGGGTACTCAGACAGTGAAATGTCAAGTCAGCATGAGATGAACTGATACAACAGGTAACAGAGTAGTCATATAGCAAATGTCAAAGCATGTCAAGTTTTGAGACAGAATTTAAGGAATTCTTTACAAAAAAGATGATTAATGTTGGGATAAAGCAGTCATGTCATGTATCAAAACCAAATGCAAAGCAAAGTCAGAGGTCAAGGCAGGCAGATTTCAAATGAGGTAAAAGCAAGGTCAGCAACTAGGTCAATACCAGAGCAGCACCAACCACAAACTAATGACCATTACTGCTGTCAATCAGGGTTTGAAGATGGCTGCCTTTAGAAGAATCCAGATTCAATTAGAACATATGTTAATGCCCCCTGAAGGTGGGGCTTGCTTAAGATCTGTTTTTTAGGGCCTGACGTGCAACAGGTTAACATAATTGTTTGTTGGTATTCAGGCATTATTATTTTATTATTATTATTAAACAGGATTTATATAGCGCCAACATATTACGCGGCGCTGTACATTAAATATCCCACTTAATATTCTCTCCAGTCTCTTATCCAGATATACAGCATGGGTAGTCATAAATTGGTACCCATACACTTTACCAACTATCTTAAGGGGTTAAACAAAATATAAATAAACACACATACATGTTTTTCTGTGCTGCCCTATTTAGTATATTGTGAATTAAAACTCACTGATTTTAAAATAATCTTTCTTAATGTCTTTACTATTAATCCAATGTTAATCACATCACCCAGCACCGTAATCCAGCTTTAATTACATGGAATAAGTATGTTAACCTGCCACACTCCATGTGTGGCAATGCTAAATGACAGATCTCTGATGCTGTAATTTTAATGCAGGGGATCTCTGTGCTATTTCAGATGGGAATTGACATAGCACAGTTTTTCCCTGCGCTTTTAGCAGAGTGTCAGAAATCTGGCATAGCGTAGATTGAGATGTCTTGAGTGACAATGCCATTAGGCCACATAAGATGCCATTCTTGATAAATTTGATAAATGGTGTTTTTTTTTATTTTTTTGCATTGATATTATTGATGGGTGAATGTGTCTGCCTTGACACACTTTTAATTGTAACCAAAGTTTGCCTATTAGCCCTACAAGTATAAAATATAAAGGTATGATTTGTCTCCCATATACTTTAATGGGGTTCCCATCAAACACTGAGTTTGCAAACTTCAAAGGGCAATGGTCAAAGCTGGCACAAACCAGGCACTCTCACCCATCATTAACTATCACACTGTGGATGACCACTAACTGGATAAACTCCTATGCAGTTAACCTGAACATACATATCACCTGCTGTAAGATTCTAGTTTAATGTTATTGACTTGTGTATTTCATGACTTTATAAATGCCAAACTTTCAAGTACAGACAAATCCTGAAACCAAATGACTATTATATGTTTGGAGATTAAAACTGATGTAATTCTTTCCCATAAATTACTTCTGCAGCATCTAATAAGTTATCTCATCTCTTCAAACAGTTACAAAATCAGAATACCTCCAGGGTAGGGAACAATTTTAGGACTTAACACAGGTTTATGTATAAACACCCTTGTGCCAGTTGTTAACTGAATATCAGGTATCACTACCTTCATTTTCAGATGAAACTAATCTGTTTATTACATTATATTAAAGGAATGTATATATTCATTTCCCAGCAGTTTCAGAAGAACATTACATTTTAGGTAAAAAAAATGCCATGCCCCATTGACAATTTAAATTTTGCATGAAATACAGGTCATGATTACACAAAATGACAGCATTTATGGTCTCAATTGTTAACAAAGAAATAGTCATGCCATTAAAGCTAGAGTATGTGGATATAAATAAATGTAATGTTATTAAAACAGTGACTATTTAGAATCATCCTGGTGTTTTTCTTTATAATGTAATGATATAAATTGGTGAATTATTTTTTAAATTGCCATTAATACTATTAAATACATTATATAAAAATTTTGGTTAATGATATGTGATAATAATAGTGTGGTATAGTAGAAGTGCATGGCTATACACACATGACTGCATGGGTATATTTTTATATTTTTAATCCTTTTTATGTCCCAAACAAGAACTGAGATGAAGTCAGGTCGCACCCCTATTTCAAAAAACTTTGGATGAGTCCAAGCTCCTGTCCCACCCTTGTAGCCTGTGACTACCTTGAGGGCTACCAATAGATACAATTTTCTACTGGATACTTTAGAAAAAAAATGATAAAGTTAGTTTTAGATAAAACAGGAAAACATGTGTCAAGCTTCACATTCTTTATTTATCATGCTGACTATTTACATGAGTAAAGAAAGTGATGAAAAAGCCAACACTTAGGTTGTCATTAGAATAACAATTGACAGAAAATTTCTCTGATGGACACATCTGTTCCAAGGCCAACTCTCTTAGATGAAAATGCATTAACTTTGCGGAATTTCCTTTCATTTCCTATTGCATCTTTAGGAGACAAAATTAGTCAAGGTAAATGTCCCCATCAAGGTACAAACAGCAAAAATAACCTAATAGGGGTTTTCTTCCTCTCCTGCTGTTAGGAACTTACCCGCCCTGCGAGCCCGCGGTGTCCCTGGGGTTCCCAGCCACAGAGGGGGACGCCACAGTAGCAGGCAGCATGGCCGAGGCTGCTGCCCTGCTCCCAGCTTGTCTGTCTCTACAGGCGGAGGGATCCTCCCTGGCCAAATTACTGTTCAGCCAGGCAGCAGCCCTTGCATCCCTTTGGCTGTGGTTCCTGCTCCCAGCACTCCTTTGCAAGTGCAAAGTAGTGCACGTCCTAGGGGTACTGTGGGAAGAGGTGCGCGTGTCACCATGCGTCCCTCTTGTACCCCCCGAGGGCGTGGCACTCGGCTGCCTCGCCCTAGGGCGGGACAGAGTTAGTTTGAATTCCCTGCGGCCAATCAGCTGCAGGGGATTTACTCAGTCTCCTATCAGACAGTGCCAGGTGGCGCAAGGTGATTGGTCATCCTGGCCATTTAAGGAGAGCCTGTCCATTACACCATTGCCCGCTATAGCCTCTGTTACCACAGTGTGCTTGGGTGTGTCTTTGTGTATGTTAAACTTTATCTGCTTGTCATCTCCTCAGTGACCTGGTCAGAAACTAACTCTGATTGAACTCTGCCAGCCCTGACCTCGGATTGTTATTGACCATTCTGCCTGCTGCCTGCCCTGACCTCGGATTGTTACTGACCTGCATTTGCCTTATCCTTCTGTACCTTGCTTGATTGAAATTAACCCTTGCTGTGCTGTGCTGTTTTGAATAAACCTGATTCAAGGATATCTGGAGTTGGTTGTGGTTTGTGTGCCCAGGCGCATTACACCTGCTCTATACAAAACTAAACAAAACTTGCCTTGATACATACACTTTATGCTGTACAGAGAAGGTGGAAGGGTTACAACTTCATGGCACCAGCTGATGACTGCTTTATGGTAAAAAGAGTTGTTATTTTATTACAGTGAAGGCGCCAACAATCTTTCTTTACTGGTAACAATTCATGGAACCTTTGCTTCTTATGCCCCGGGAAAGTTCAGTTTTTTTTCCAAGATACCTAATCTTTGACTTAATTACACCTGGCATTAAACTGAAATACAATGTGAAGGCTTGATGAAGGTAAGATTTATAGACATTTTATTATGTATTGCTACATCCGTCTCTAGTTCTGCCTGAGGGGCACAACAAACGGACAGTGAATTGTGATTGAATTTGGGTATCTCAATCTCTGAAAAAGCAAGTGCAGCTTTCAACTGAGCAACTTTCTAAAGTCACACATACTATTAATCTTTATAGAATAATATTTTAAAGTGTGTGTATAGCCAAAACATTTAGGAGTTTGCTGGGGAAACACAATCTCTCTGTTTGTACCAGTGATCATTGTTCGAACTGATAGAAAATGCAAAATTGTACAATTGTCACCAGAACAAAAGGGAAGGGGATACCATTAACAACACTTCTGGGGACATTTATGGGAAATCGACCCTACCTTTAAGCAATTTCTTTTAATTATTTTGGCTTTGTGGTGGTTGAACTTGATGGGCTTAAGTCTTTTTTCAACTTGACCTTTTTAAGTAACTATATCTCCAGAGTTGGAAATCTCCAAGGTAGGAAAATCTAATGATAAAAAAGAGAGATATTTTAAGTGTGTCCAGTAGTATATTTAGTTTTAATTTTCTTTCAAAGAAGAATAGTTTCATAAACAACCTTATAAAGGACGGTGAATCTGACAGCAGGAAATAATCTGACAGTGGTTTATATCAACTTTAATTCAATTTCTTAATTAAAATTTTAGATTAAAAAGAGGTTGTGTATTTCATATTTTCATACAGAGATTTGTGGATTCTCCATCCCGCGATTATCTGTACACCACTTAGAGATTGAATCATGTATTAAACTAATACCAATTTGATGGACAGACTTTCTGCCACTTTAAAGCAGAAATAATGTTTAAAAATTGTGGTAAGTTCTAATGAGAAGGTAACTGTATATGTAAAAAGCAGACATGGCTCCCTCTATGTGAACAATGGAAAAAAAGAAGCGCTGGAACATTCTTGAATCTTAAGCTCCAGCGCTCCCAGCGCAATAGCTCAGGTGGGAATGCTCATTTCATAGGCACCTTATGGTCCTAGGTTAGACTCCAACAACCTATTATTAAATGGAGCACCAAACTTTAGTTTGGTCCACAATTTATTGTTCAACAGCAACAAACACTGCTGATACATTTTAGATGCCAAAAGAATTCCCTCTTCTTCAGGAAATAGGCCTAGATAAAGGGGCACATCCATATATCAGCAAACTGGAAATGTGAAGTTATTAAAATAAACCAATTAAAATAAAGATCATATTTTCCTAGTGTGTAACATATATGCAAGAAAAATTTTTGTAGGCTACTTTCATAAATTACATCTTTTCATTCCTTTCTATATAAGGTTTCATTGGTGCTATACATTACAATCTCATTTATACTGCAGTTTTCACTACTCTACTCACTATTCTCAGTATTTTTGTGTCATTGACTGTGACTTTAAATATGTATTGGATTAATTGTTGGAGTCAATTATCTTTCAGCTACCTCCTGCTGTGACATTAAATTCAGATTGAAAGTTGCTATAAATTAGTCACAGGAGATTTGCTTGTGTCATATTCTAGGAATGTTAAAATCCTCCAGATTGGATCTGCTTTGCTAGAAACAATGCCTGCTCTTATGCTGGCCTAAGTTTCATTTCCATGTGTACTTACTTAGCTCATAAGTTAAACGCTTTGTTGAATGCTAAAACTAAACGGAGATGTTTCTTTTGGCATTTTACCCCTGTTTTTGGATTAGATTTAGTGCTTGATGGCACTGAGCATATATTATGAAAAATAGAAAAGAAAATAGAACACAAAACATGAATATTAGAATTTAGAACATTAAGAGTGATATATTGTACCAACAGAAAAACATACCAAGGATAAAAAAATAACCTTAATCAAAGGAAAAAGAAAAGCAGACTACAGACTAATTAAGAAAAAGAAAAAGAAAAGCAGACTACAGACTAATTACTGTTTGACAATAATCTGTCTAGCTAGGCAAGAGACCCTGAAGAAGAAGGATAATAGGCAGGCAGATGAGTTCATCTCTCTATCCCTCTTCATTCTCCTATCAGAACATTTCTCATTATCACATGAGCACTGAAGTAAAATGACTGTTCCCTGTTTCATCCTTCTCCTTCCTTCAGTCTACACTCTGCTGTACAGGAGCTATGACCTTTAAAAGTTGGATACTTACCCTGCTTACATTGCAAGATCAAAACAAATTAATGGTTTGGTAATGAACACAGCATTACAGTACTTTTTGTCTTATAAATCTGATGTGAGTTGTGAAACTGGTCATTATGTTTCTGAGCACAAGATAGGAATATGATAATATGGTAATGTATACATTATGATATATATCATATGAATCGTATAACAACAGCAGCATTTTAGTGGAATATGGTAAAGTGGTAATAGAGGCGGAGATTCTTCACCAATACAATGTAAAAGTAAAAATCAGTCTTTTTTTTATTGGGTATATACAGGAAAAAAAAAGTTTACCTTATTGTTACCTAACTTCCTTTAACTCCTTATTCTTTGTATCCAAGTATAGTTTCACCAATGTTTATTGTGCATCATATCATGAAAAGCAAAAAAAAACAGCATTTAATTTACAAACTTCAGGAAACTTTCATAAAACCAGCTTTTTAAATAAAGTGAAAATTTGCTATCCTTCAAATTTTTGTAGAGGGAGCAGCCAATAGCCAATGGGAAGGAAAATACCCCAAAATCAGTAGTCATTAGGAATAAACAATCTCCCAGGTTCAGTGATCATTGAAAGTACAAATTGTGCCAGGACTGGTAATCAGTGGAAGTAAAAAATATATAGTTCTGTAGGAAGAGGAAAAAGTGAGGTGTGAGTGGAAGGAATAGTGTCCCATGGTTGGTGTGAATAGCTTGAAATGCATTAATAATTGTTTCAATGCGAATGGCCAGCAGGATGCAGTTTGAGGGTCAGTGGTATAAAATGTATCTAAAGAAAATACCTTTTTTTAACTTTTAAATGATGTAGAAGGGTAATCATTTTTTTCTCTTCTTCTCGGCTTGGTCTTTTTTTCCGGCATTGTCTTTCTTTGACTTGGTAATCATTGTCATCTGGACTAAAATCAAGGGGAATTCCAAACTTTGGTGTACAAAAATAGAAGGGAAATTTTCCCAAATGAGCACAGAGGAAAACCAAAGAGCTCTAAGCATTCCATGTTCAATAGATCACTTTAAAAATGTATTTTTAATACAGTATTGAAAAAAATATAAACAGTATTGTTGTATGTAACTTTGACATCCGGGAAACTTAGGTGCAGTTTATGTGAACTGAGAAAGGGATCCAGTGGATCACCTTAGCAGTTCACTAATGTGGATAAGTGATCAGCAATATTAGATGAAGTCCATAAGATCTCCTTGTCTATTTGTATTATAGATCACAACTAACACTGTGACTGTCAGGAGAAAACAGGAAAACAAAGAACATTTGCCACATAAACCTTTGCCATGAATCAAAACATTGTGCTTCTTGACATGGAAATTATGGGAGTTTTTAAAAAAAAGCATACCAGCACTAGTTTGATTGTACAAAATGTTTTAAAAGATTCTTTTTAAACATTGTACAAAGGAAAAATTAAATCTTAAGGCGTTTTCCACATCCACTAAACATCAAACGCATGTCCAACCTCATCAAATCAAGCTATGTTCCCTGAGGGAGTTTGGTCATGAAGGAAATGGGAAAAGGCTGAGATCATTTCTTTATCACAAGGTCTAGAACTAAATAGACACAACAAAGTGTCCCTTAGGACATCACATTTCCCAGAGACATGATACTGAACAGGAGCTCTGTTTTATCAGGATATAAATTCTCTTTTGCTTTAATCTAATGGTCCTTGGTATGTTCTCAGGAGCACAAAAAAACGTAATCATTCAATGGACAATGGTTCGGGTGATCGAATGCCGAACATCATTAAAGTCAATGGTGGGAAAATTCGGGTTATTTTTTGGGACTGCAAAGAACTGTAAGAGCAATCAGGGGAGCAAAGCTGACAGCTACTAATTGTATGTGTTCTTGGATAGAGTTTCTCTATCCCAGGAATAGGGATAGTGCTCCCTGATTGGCTGAGGAAAGCTTTACTCAGCAAATCAGAGACCACTCAAGGTTTTGAATGGGGAGACTCGTCCTCATTTAACCTCTAGTGCCAGGGATCGCACACTGTTCTCAATTAATGCGACCACCGCCGCATTTATTGAGAAGATCTCCTGGGGCACTAGAGGTTCATTAATCTCTAGTACCCCAGATTGCACACTGTTCTCAATATATGGGACCGCTGCTGCATTCATTGAGAAGATACCCGGGGCACTAGAGGCTAAATGGGGACAAATCTCCCCATTTATTCACCTCTAATGCTCTGTGTTTGGCTGGGGAAAAGAAAATCCTGATGACGCTTGAGCTGTCATTGGGGTTTACCTTTCCTCAGCCAATCACAGAGCACTAGAGGTGATGAATGGGCAAACTTAACCGTGGGAATCATCCTGCCATTGTGGGATAACCTAAAAAATATAAAGTTAGTGTTATGCAAGCGGGTGTGGGCCCACTGTGCCACTGACTGGGTATGCTCCAGAGGGGCGTGACTAAGCCGCTACCAGGTCTTCACTAGAGCCTCTGATGGTGAGGATAGGCTTGGACTGCGGGGTAGCTGCCAGGTGCCACTCCAGAGCAATCCCCAGGCCAGTGGCAGCTGACCACAGGAGTCAGGAAACCCGGTGCAAGCACCGAGGGGCTTGCGTGGCCAAGAAGTCCAGAAACAAAGATCCAAGGTCAGGGTCAGGCGGCAATCGGGCAAAGTCCAAAAACGTAAGCAATGTCCGGTACACAGCAAAGCAAAACAGAGAAAACACCTTAGCACTGAGAGTTACACAAGGTAAACCTAGAGATTGCTCAGGCAACTTCCTGTAGTAGGAGGTGCCTTTAAATACCTGCAGGAAACCAGCCATAGGCTGTAGAAAACAGAGGCCGTGTATGTTTTACCTCATAGATTAAGAGAGACGCCACGCCAGCTCAAACACCAGGGCACCCACGCCAGCTCAAACACCAGAGCAAGTCTCAGCATGAAGAAACACAGGCATGGAACACAGGTAGTGGGGTTACCTGAAAGATAGGACCCGGCGCCCATGCCTGCAATTAGGAGCAGCGGCGCCGGCACGACCTGCAGTGCTAACAGTTAGTTACACAAATCACACACATTCCATAAATTATTTTAGCATTAATTTTTTTTTTAACACATTTTTTTTACAAACAAATTTCCGCTGTCGAATCCTGTGTTTTTCGGTTTCGAATTCGAACAGCCATATTCGGGTAAAATATAAGAACAACCCGAATTCGAACACCAACACTACTCATAATGACAGAATGTGCGTGGCCATCTCTTTTGACAGTGGTAGCCCTAAAAATGGGAGAAATGTAAGTGAATGATTAATCTTCTATCGACATAGAGGGGGTGCATTGAACATTAGGCTCAAACAGAACACCTAAAACAAACCAGACCAAGTATATTTCCTGATTACTGAATAGCTAGATTTTACAGTTCATTTTTTAGTGCAGAGTGGACAAATATGTGTTACTGGTTTCTGACTTGCAGCATACACCTTTTTATGTTACACATTAACGTTTGTTGTGTTGAAGCAGCCCGTATAATTGAATGTGTTGCTAATGCATTACTATGGACCAAATATTAGACACTGTTTTTTTGACACAGTAAATGTATGCATGTAGGGGTGTGTGTGAGTGGAAATAGGCCAATAATGACTGCAGTTTATAATATAGGAGTTCAAGTATGGAAGGTGTACAAGGATATGTTATTAAAAGGACAGTCTCCAAAATGCTTGGGTCTGGCATTGACAGATTATTAGGTGGGGCTGGAAAAGACCCAGCAGCCATAGTACATATTGGTGCCATTACCAATGTTTAGTAAAGAAGGGCCTAAAAAAAAGAGAAACTTGAAAATAAACCTAAATCCAGAACCTCCAGTATAATATTTCCAGAAATACTGCCAGGATTATGTCCAACACAAAATAAACAGGAGTGTATGCAACCAAGGTACATGCTTTTATTAAAAAAAGAGGTGTGCAGTCAGATTCTTCAATGTTACACATTAGGATTTTTTTTTGTATATTTGGACTTATTTTGTCATAGAAAAAATGTAAAAAGGAAAATGTGTTCTGTGTTTGCTAACCACATGTGGAGCCTTGGGCAATATGCCACTGCAAAACCAGTCTTGGTTCCCCAGTGTCCTCAGCCCTCAATTATAGACAAGCCTCTGTTAAGCTTTGGGAGGAAGCTTGCATGCTCCCAGCACTTGGTTGACCTAAGGACTTGAGTATGCAAGGAATCGGGGGATAAGGGCAAAGAAGGAATGAGATAAGAGTGGAGAGTAGAGGTATGGATCGCAAACAGTTGGAGAGTCAGGTGATGCAAAGGTCGGCAACTGGTATTAGATAAATGAATGCGCCCTCAACTGGACAGGAACTCAAATCTATCACAGGCAGTGAGATATTGTTCTGAACCTGAGTAAATAGTGAAGTATAATTGGCTGACTGGGCAGGAGATAGCAATTTATGTAGTTATATCAATCATCAGGTGGGATCAGCTGACGCCTATACCTTCCATTGCTGGAACATAGCAAGATAGAGACAGCCTCTTGTTGAAGGGTTACATGCACCAGCAAGGCTGAAAAGTCAGGAAATGGCAATACTCCTTAGCTAGTGCGAGCCCTATTAAGACTGATTGATAACAAAATGCTGATGAAGGCTATACGGGACATGCGCAAACACACTACAACAGAAGGGACCAGAGGGCGGCACATCAAACTTTTTCTTAAAAATTCAGTTTGCTAAATTACTTGCAAATCACAATATTTGGCCAACCAGCAAGCACTAAAGTAGTCACATAAGAAAAGTGACAGTAAATCACATAAGTATTTTTTTTCTTTTTTACTCCCATTTAGGGCAGCATTAAAGAAAAGAAAAAGGGGGTTGTTAAAGAGAACCTGTTGCTCTGCGTAGTCCTCGCAGGAAAAAGCAGCTCATCCATCATACATTGCAAGGAGGATTACCAAGGCTAAAACACAAGGAAATACCTTAGAGGAGTGCAAATGTTCATTTAACTAATGCAAATACTAAAATGTGTTGTTTACGCAGCTGAAAAAGCCATCAACTGAAAAAGTCAGTTGGACATCCAAATAATGAATACTTATTATTCATTATTATTACAACATCTGTTACTCAATTGATCAAACATCAACTCAAAAAGATTTTCATAGAGCTTTTTTGCCACCCTTTTGTTTGTACAAGAAGTCTTGGGATATTTGAGTTTCCCCTATTCTAAATCACTTTGCTGCTGTGTTGTTCCATTCTTTTTCTTCAGGTCACAAACTATAAGGTCGACATATAAGGAAGACATAACAAGGAATTCAATAACTGGCTATATGTATGTGTATTAGGCTGACTGATATATTTAAGGTTTCCTAATGTTTCAAAGGGCATTACCTTACCCTTTTGTAATACAGAGAAAACTAATTATCCTCAGATCAGGGTTAAAAATACAAACGCTAAACTGTCAAATAACATTATCACTGCCATTGCCACTGCCAGTTAAATGAGTTGTGACCCAATATTAAGGAGAATAGAGAAGTAACTGAAACAAAAAAAGCCAATTGTTTTCTAAAAGCGCTATTTAAACTGTTTATACCAGACATTCCTAACCAGTGTTTCATGAAACCATGACGTTACTCCAGAGGTTGGTAGGTAGAGTTCCTTGTGTTATGACTAGATCACCTTCAATGGTGGCATTCTGACCACTATTGTAAGGGAGGTATTAATTCTACAGACCACCAATTTAAGAGGAATTTTTGCCATTGACCCTTAATAAACTGATTTAGCAGGGGCTCCCAATGACCTAAAATTATTTAAAGAGTTCTTCTAATGTGAAAAGGTTGAGAAAGGCAAGGTTATCCTGTATACGCAGTGTCATGAAAATAGGTATTTTCCTGAATTTTCCTAAGCAAATTGGTTTTCTATGAAGGTTCTGTATTGGTAAACCAATTAGTAAAGAATAGGCAGCATATCTGACATTTGATTGCTTTTTTTACAGCTATTTATGAATTTATATTTGCTTTCATTCCAAACCTTTGTATATTTCTACTTGACACCAGTCCCCAAAGTAGCACCCAATCTATTTTGGTGATGTTTTTATTTTAAAAGACAATTTGTCCCACAAAATAGAAGGGTTTTGTACATGTGCCTGAATTTCAATCCAATCTATTCCTATTCCTAACTATATATCCTTAAAAAAGCATGTGTCAGGATCCGAGCCCAGGGATGCTTTGGTGTCTGGCTGCAGCTCTGTGTACTGCGCCACTTAAGGGTTTGCCTTTAGCACTTTGTTGGGTTCCTTGGACAAAGATACTTTGATACTTAGTATCCTGCTGAACCTTGAACTCCAGGCCCCTCCCATGAACATCCTATTTAAGCCATGTCTCTGAACTTCCTGTTGCCAGAATATTGTGCTCTGCCAATATCTTGCTCTTCCTGCTACTGTTACATTGCGCTCTCCAAACTGCTACCTCTCTACCGACCCTTGACTGCTGTTCAAACGACTACTCTTCCTCACACTCCATCTCCAATTTACACCATTGGCTACCGACCTCGGCTTGTGCTTTTACTAGGTTTGTGTTTGCTCCTTATCTGCTACCGCAGCTTGTGCATAGATCCTGGACTGCTTCCGCCTGTGTCTATTTGCTGTTTCTGCCACTGAACTTGGTAGTGGAAAACACATACAACAGTAACCTGTATAGAAATAGAAAAAAAACATGAATGGGGCTTCCCTGCACGCTCGCGAGGGGGAGTGGACTGAACTCTTCTGCAACATCTTGTAACTCTTTAATGCAGGGGTAGGCAAACTCCTTTAGGCCAGATACGGCCTAGCCGGTAGTTTGTTCTGGCCTAATGCCCCCTGGCATTAGGAACTACCGGAGCTGGAGCCGCCCCCCTTGCAGTTGCTCCTCTATTTACCACAGCCGGCTTTAATACTTCAGCTGCCCCGGTAAATAGTGAAAGCACCCTGAAGATAAATCCCCTTCATCTTCAGGGGGCGTTCCCTGGTGGTGGGCTGAGCCATTAGGGCGGGTCTGGCCTAGTGTGCTCCCGCCCACCCCATAGATGGACTAGTGGCCATAAAAATTTGCCGACCCCTTGTGTTTTTATACAGTAACTGACACCACTCTGCCTAATAATATGTGGGGACAAACACCTGTCCTAATTGCATTTATAAAATTGTACCTGTTCCGACCTACATACAAATTCAACTTAAGAACAAACCTGCAGTCCCTATCTCATATGTAACACAGGGACTACCGGTACCTGGTAAATCCAGAAGATGTGTAGGAAAACATTTTTCTAACTTTTTTATTATATATTGGTGCACACTGATTTTTATGATCTTGTGGAGATATCCGGGGAAAGAAACAGACAATCAGTAGGTCTTCCACAGCCACTTTGCTATTTAATGTTTTATATTTTTATTGCAGAGTGGGTGCATATGTTCTCTATAGATCTACCAGTCTCAGCTTTGTGGGTGTTCTGGTCATTTGTCAATCTATGTTCTTCCAGAGTTGATTGTTTGAATATTCATGTCCTGGGGTCAATAGGTACTGAGTGAGGACTTGTCTATACTTGAGGACTACAGAGGTAGATTGGGGAATCATGTTTGGTAAAGCATTGGCATTTGACCTGAGATCAACTATCACTGCTTACCTTAAACACTCACCCAACATTGGCGAAAATGTAAGAGCTACGCCATGGAATTGATGGGCTTTCCAGCAACCAAGCACAGTTTATCTTCACCCTTCATGCTCCATGCCTGACAGCTTGAGGAGTGAAGAACTTTACTTGACTCTAAAATCACCTTTACATTTATACAGCATGGGGAGCATTGGAGGTCATGTCTGTACTTGCAGTCCATGTTAAAGCATTCCTTTTTCATTATCAGATCTCACCAATTACTCAAGGGAGCCTCAAGAACTGACATTGTGCTCCACCGGCTGTAGAGGGGCCTTTGCAGCCTACATTCTGTAGGGGAATTTTTCTTGTCACAGCAAAAAGGTAAGTACCTACAGGATATCCTCCAACCCTCTTCCCTCTCATATCCTCTGAGAGTCCATCCTCCTGGACTTTTCTGATGCATCGCAGGAAGCTTCTGGAAGACTCTACACAAAAAAGTATTTTACAAAGAGCATATAGATTTTGGCGCTAAATCTAGTTTTAAATCCAACCGTGAAATATGCCTACACATGGCAGAAAATTAGATGGAGATGTAGGATACTAAAAGATTCCACTAAATTAAACTCATACCATTTCACAAAAATTTATTTTTTCTTTTTCCTTTTTTTTTCTAAAACTTATTACACCAAAAACTTGTTACACCAATAAAACAAAAAATGAAAATTAATATATAACCTGATAGGAAATTTTAATTAATAAATTTTGCTATAGGTAGCAGAAGGCAAGCTGTCCCTTTTCTTCTGCTTCTGTTATTTACAAAATAAATTGCATATTTTTAAAGATTTCTTAGTAATATTTTCTTCCTTATCATTGCGAACTGTTCTAACATGCTTAGTTGTATTCTAAGAATATGAATGTTGTGTTACACATTTTTCATAAAACAGGTTTTGCCCTCTTTATTTTATTCCTATCTATCCATTCTTGTTCCATTCATTATAATTTGATGAATGTTGTCCAATCATTAACTAAATGTTTGCAACAGCATTATTCAGGAATAGAATGCTATGTCTGTTGTTTTTATTCACTGGCGGGGAACACAAAGAGATTTTTCATAGTCTTGAAATAGGCTATAGATGTATAAATATAAATGTGTTTGTTTTCCTACAAGCCCTTGTTTGTTTTTGCAAAGTACACAGTAAAAGTTAACAATAATTATTTTAGATGATTTTCTTTTCTATAATGAGACACAATTGTTTAGGACTAAGTCAACTGTGTTGCTTGCAAATGTAATATATCAATGTAAAGGAGCAAATTCTAGCTTTGGGAGTACGTGTCACCAGTGGTATAACTAAAGACCTATTTTTGCAAAATTTGGACCTGGGCTGAGGTTAGACAGAAACTAAAGCAGGTGGGCCTAGGCCCAGTATGCAAATCCATGGTGAGGGAGAGTGTATCCAAGACATTAGGAGGTGTAGGCTGAGGACCTTATTTCACCCTCAATCCCTGTTAGCACTCTCCTACTTCTCTCTTTAAACTGATGGGTCTTGATCCTTATGTCCTGAACAGTGATTTTTTCCTCACTTGGTCATCTAGATCAACCTGTTAACACTAATGCAACATTTACAGGCTTGATTTTCATTGCTTGGGACAAATTTTGTAATAATTTCAGGCAAATATTTAGCATCTGTACTGCTGTCCCCTGACATTAGTCCTGGCTGATCACTTAACGACTGCTCCTGTTTTCTGTGGGAAAGATGCAGAATTCAAAACTTGTCCAAAATAAACATGTGGATTTAGGGAGTTTACACAGTTTACTTAGCAAAGTAAATTTTTCCTTTGCAAAATTTCACTTAGCCAAACCATTGAATGGTCTAGTTTAATTAGAAAAAGAAATACTGGTACCTGCTAATTTAGAACTAGGGATAAGGAGCGGTTTATTCATTCAGAACATAAAGAACAAATTGTGTCAATACAGATTTCTCTTTTTTTTGGGTAGTTAAGCAAGGGTTCTATCACTTGCTTAGTTTTTACTGTTCTGGTAATGTGCTTTACCATTAACATCTGGGAAGTGGAGTAACTAACCTTCTCTAAGAGCACCTTTATTATCTGAATATGTACAGAAATTATAATACAGATGGATCTTCTGGAATAAAGCTTTGGCTCAATAAGTTATACCGTAGTTATCCATGTAATGTGGTTGTCATTTCTCTGGCCAACAATAGGCCAGGCCAAGTAAACAGAATATACATGTTGAGCAGCTATTTTCTCTTATCAATTTTCTGTTGAATTACCAGCTATCCGTGTTACAAATAATAAAAGATATTTGGCAACAACTTAAACAAATCTGAGAATTTTCTATGAGCCTGTGAATGTGCTAAAGCAACATCTTTGTTTATCTTTGTGCAGTTTAAACAAATGTTGAAACAGAAATTTGTACTTTCAAGCCCTAAGAAAAAAAATTGGGTGCAGACCAGATTTGCAGATGATAATTTACTATTTGGCAGTTTGGGGCTGTCATAATATATCATAGATATGAAAGAATGAGGAAAAAAGTGAATATGCAAAGTGAAAAACTCAGCAAACTGTACATTTTGTGCTGTACTGTACTGTAGATTTAGTGCAACAAACTAAAACGCTGCTAACAGTAATTGGGAAGTGAGAGAAATAGGAAGTCATTTATGTTAATCAAGACACTGCAGAGAATCTTTGCTATTCAATATTTTACTGTAGTATTTTTTTCGAATCAGTATAGCCAAAGCTATCCTAAATAGGACTTCATTATTTAACAATTCATCTCCTGATCTGTCATAATTTGCAGTATAGTTTTTTATTCATTATTTTATAATTACAGTCCTTCAGCTCCAGATCAGTGACTTTGCCTAGACTGAGATGAAGAAGATGATGATGCTGATATGAGTCTGCAGGCAAGAGGAAGCATTTCAAGGAAAAATATCTGAATTTTAGTTAATCAATCAATGGCAAGAAAATTATTATTATTATTATCATCATCATCTTTTAAAATAGCACTAAGATAATACACAGCTCCCTACAGAATCCAGAGTTACATTACTAACTTTTTCTTGAACCTATAAAGAAATATGGCTAAATGTTTTTTTTTTTTTTTTTTTACAACTCTTCGTTTGTAACTTTTAGTAATCGATACGGCTTCGGGCAACCAGTTGCTTGCACAAATGGAAGGTAGCATTCCCTTTGATCGGTGGTACCATACCTAAAAATCATAGACCAATGGAAAATCTACCTGCCATGTATATTAGTAACTATTTTCTGGTAGCCTTCTCATTAAGTAACAAACAAAAGTAATAGGATACAAACAGTTAAGAAACAAAGATTAAAATTAAGTACTTTAGTAACAGGCACCCATTGAAACCCATTCTAAGGTTTGCCTCATCTATAGTTAAATGAACCTGGGCCCATCAACACCTACCAGAATATTTTTGGGATGTGGAAGAAATCCCACACAAACCCAAAAAACATACAAACCAGGTAGTGACCAAACTCAGCATTGTTAAAATATTTTCTTTTTCCTCCTTCTCCATACTTAGGGGAGGACTCAGTTGGAGTGTAGGGAGGCATTTACCCCCTAGGTCACTATGAATAATACTGCTGGGCTTGTGACACCTATCTAGACTTTAGCCAGAGTGAGACCTTTAGTCAGGGATAGAGAATGGAAGTTTATAGAGGATGGAAGTTATATGTTCAGACCTGCTATCACAGTGCCTAGAAAACCTAATTAATATCTTCTCACTTCGTTTGCAACGTTGACTTGTTTATATTGTTTAATGCAGGTCAATGCTGGAAAAATGCAAAAATAAAAGGTGCTGCACTCCATTGTTATAAAAAGCAGAATGTTGAGGTGGTCCTAGATGTGATTATCTATGACAAACTGGGATATAAAACAATACCATGTCTGGCATTTGAACTTACTTCAAAATATGAAATGTTAATTTCTTTTATTTATTGGAATTTAAAACTTTTGCTACTAGAAACAAAAATTTAAAACTTTGATCCCTCTAGTTGTTTACATTCATTCTCGATTAAAAAAGTCAAGATAATCTATAATCCCCTGCCGCTTAGATATGGGCACTGCAGCTGGCAAAGAGTTCTGCTTCAGTGATGCCTGCCAATTAGAAATTTCATTGTTTTGCAGCATAGTTCAACTTACTGTGTGGTCTCGAAAATACCATAAGCCGTAAATTTATAGGTTGTTCAAGCTTTGTGCTTGGATTATATTTGATTTGCTGGTATTCTTATGGAATTTTAAACTCTGGTGACTTATTTTTATTAGAAAAGAACTAGGATAATATAAAGCTGGGTAGTAAACAAACTGGGGTTGTTCACATGCAGTTTTCTACCTTTCCCTTTATTAGTTGGAAAGTTATAAAAGATTTAAACCATACACAAATATATATATATATATATATATATATATATATATAATTATATATACATACAATCATATAGCTGCACATGTGAATTAAAACAGTGCAGTGTCTTTACTTTTTTTTTAATTTTAATTTGCAAATCAATCTATTTTTTAATAATAACAAGCATGTAAATTAATTGTTACATACTACTATCTAGGGTTATTCTGAGGTCTCCAGTATGAAGCTTCAGACTTTAAAGAATATCTATAAATAAAGAACAAAAAAACAAAATTCATATATTGCAGCTTACTATCCCTACCATGCTATATTGTTTTTCTATTTAATTTTTTTTTTAATTTTACATGATATTTAATTGAATATTACCCTCCTTATTCTCCTCCACTGTATCAATGGAGGGAGCCATGGATTCCACCTAGGCTGGGCTACTAAAATGTCTTGTCTCCATCTGCATTACATAAGAGATGGTAGATTGGTATTTTATAGAACAAAGATATATTTTTATCTAAATTGCAGCTCACATCAAGTGAAAATGACACTTTTGCTCTGATAAGGTCAGCAGGCATTTTCTGTACTTTTTTTAGCCTAAAAATATAAAAGCTAACCACGTCTAGCAAGCTGCAATATATTACACTTTAATACTTGAGTTTGATTTTCCTTTAATTAGTTTCCGATTCTCACTTCAAGATGTATAAGAAGAAGAAGTATAAGAAGAGGTCTCTATCTACCCTTTTGCCAAACTTCTAAGTAATTAGTTAAAGAAATAGACATATGTGCGAGTCATTATGTTGCACTACAAGCTCTTCAGCACATTTATATACATATATTTAAAGTTTAGTAACTAATATCTGGTTTAGTGCAGGGTACATGGGTTTTAGTACAGAAACTAAAAAGAATATAAAAATACTTTGATTATAGTTTAATTTTCAGGCCAAATGCTAATTAAACAAAAAATATCTTGAATATTGCACCTATAAAAAAACTCTAGTGCAGCAGTAACACTAAGACTGGAAAAGAGAGAGTCCTCAGGGATCAATTGATTGGTTCAGTGCTGCTAGTCTAAAACAGAAAGCAAGCTTTTAGAAGGGGACAACAGAATGATGTGTATTAGTGTGCTGCTGTACTTACATTGGCTAGGGCAGATCCTGAACCTGGCTATTCTGTTTAGATGGAAAGTAGTTTGCAGGTAGGCTAGGTCGGAGTTATATGGCAAGGGTGCTTGGCTCCCAAGTTTGTTTTTTTGACATTTACAAATGGTTTACATGTTGTGTATTTGGCTGTGTTTTTTAACCTAGCTGCAATAAACCTGAGGATTGAATTTTATCTCAAGGCAGTGTTACCAGCACTGAGGATCTTTCTGAGAAAGATTAATACTAGTCAGAATTACTACTGTTGATCGGTGTCAAATAATGTGTACAATGATCATATAGCTTAGTAGCGATGCCAAATATTATTTCAGCTGTTTTAGAAATGCTGACTAGTAATACTAGACCACAAATGATATTATATAATACAGGAGCATGCTTGTCAGGAACCAAAACCCAGACTGACATCATCAAAGGTTCAGTAAAGGAAACTTTTCGATCATTTCTGCTGTCAAGAAAAGAAGTCATCAGAGGCATAAGTAAAGAAGGTAAATGTAAGCCTGCCTATGATTCACTCAACTCCTAAAGAGGAACAATATTTATTACATAAATCTGTGGCTACTGGAAGGAGCAAAGACTGGGGGTATACTAAAAAATGTGTAGAACATGCAAGTTTTATCTAGAATCATAAACAAATCATTTTAAATGTTTAATTCATAAATTATTTAGATATTTAAGTATTAGAGACCTGAATTTCACATTGAAGGATGGCAAATCCTGATGTGCATTTAATTTGACTCATGTAACAAGTAGAAAGTTTTTTTTACTTTTTTTTTACTTTACAAAAATAAAAAGAAACGTAAGCTGTGTACGAACACAAGGTGGTGGTGACATATAGACATATAGCAAAAAGTCCAATTTTACCATCCAGGGGGAGAATGATTAGGAGAGGAGAGCCAGTGTATAACTATGTTTTTACATGTGTATAAAAAAGACTTTCCTTACATGCTTTTCCTTTACTTGTACTTGCCACTTTTTTGTCACATCCCCAAAAGTAGTAACCCTCTCCTCACTTGCCCTTCTGAGCACCAATGTGAGCACCAGGCAAGTCCTGGCTGAATTTTGTAACATCCCACAATTGCTGTCTATGAATTGTTCAGCACAAATTCAATCAGGACCAGCTTTCCATAAGTGGAATTGTGGAAATGCTTAATAATTTAAAATCTTGGTTATAAAATGTACTCTTTGTGGTAAGAAATTATTGTATAAGTACAGGCTTACTGTGGCTAATGCTAAATCCAGTCTTGGGTATAATACTGTATATAAACCAGGGTTAGAACAATCAGAGCTGTACTCATCAGGGGTACATACACATCAGTGGGCTTCCTTAGTAAAACCTATTAGTAGCAATGCCTAGGTACTTATTTTAGTTGCATTTTTTATTATTAATGTGTGTAATTACTACATTTCATGTCATTTCATTAATATATCCTCAAAAAAGAGCCTTGACCTTCCTGCAATGCAGACCAATAAATCAGAAAACTGCAAAACATACATAGGACATAGGATTATATGATTTCAGTATACAGAGAAAAAGACAAACTGGATTTAAGATTACAGATTAACAAACTGATTTATAAAGTAATGAGTTTAATATTTTGTGAAAGGGATGTGTGTCTTCAGACCGAGTTTGCTAATGTATTTCATAGCAATGTATTTTACAATACGGCTAATATACCAGTGTAAAGATAAAACCTAGGAAAGGAAAAGAATCACTTTTTTTTAATCTGTTTTAATTGTAACCTTGTGGGAGGAATAAAAAATCATTCTAAAATGATTATATCATAGGCTGGCAACATGCCAACATCTGGCAATAGTAAAGTGATTCTTTAAGTAGTCTGTCTCAACACAATGCAGAGACCCAGTCCACGGGAAAGTGCTGGGAGAATACGTGGAGGTGCCGGTCACAAAAGGATACCCAGGGCTGTGAGCACACACACACTGTCATATGATCTCAAAACAAGCAGCTGAGATGAGTTATATTCTCTCTGCCAGGAGCCTCAAATGGATTTTTCAAGCCATGCTCTCATTCCTGCACAATTGGAAACAAATGCCATGGCTTCACTGATGAGCTTTGAAATTAAATTCTTTCCAGATCTTCCTATAGATTTTTTTTTCTTCAGGAAACAAAAGTTCTTTCCTATGTCTGCCACTTTGGTCTTCTTGGATAGTTACCCCTTTACATTCCCCAGAGATTGCAATCTGTCTTTCCAAAAAGCCACATCCAAGGCCTGTCCCATGTGTTACCCATCATGTGTTAACTACTAGAAAGGCTCGTCACCAGGGGAAACGCTGTCCTTTCATTAGCCAGTCATGATGGAGGGCAGCATATCCTCTAACATCACTACGTTTGTCTGGGAACCATGCCTGACCTTTGGCTGCACTTTGTATCTGATAACCTACATGTGCTTGTAAGATGTTCATAGCAGCAATATTATCTATCTATCTATCTATCTATCTATCTATCTATCTATCTATCTACCGATGTATGTATGTATGTATGTATGTATCTATCTATCTATCTATCTACCTACCGATGTATATCTATCTATCTATCTATCTATCTATCTACCTACCGATGTATGTATGTATCTATCTATCTATCTATCTATCTATCTATCTATCTATCATCTATCTATCTCATCTATCTATCTATCTATCTATCTATCTATCTATCTATCTATCTATCATCTATCTATCATCTATCTATCTATCTATCTATCTATCTATCTATCTATCTTCCTACCTACCGATGTATCTATCTATCTATCTATCTATCTACCTACCGATGTATCTATCTATCTATCTATCTACCTACCGATTTATCTATCTATCTATATCAAGCACAGTATTTATATGCATTTATATGTTATATATTCACTAGTGATAAGTGAATCGAAGCTGACGAAGTGGAATTCAATCCGAATTTCCATAAAAATTAGATGCGCAACGAATCCGAATTTCCTCGTAATTCGTGGTAGCGAATCGCAACTTTCACATTTGAGGACTGTAGAGAATCCACTACGATCTCTGGGCACTACAGGGGATGAATGGGGACTTGTCCCCATTTATCCCTTGTAGTGCCCTGAATTCTTAGATAGAGAAACTCAATCTAAGTATACATAGTACAGAGCTGCAACAGCAATCGCTGTTGCCATGCTGTACTTCTACTATGTACTCTTGGAAAGAGTTTGTCCAAGAATACAGGCCACTAAAGGTGATGAATAGGGACAAGTGCCCATTCATCCCCTGTAGTGCCCAGAGATCGTAGTAGAACTGCAGAGGTCATCTTCAGTTCAGTTTCCCCCTTGACGTCACAGAGGGAAACTGAACTTTAGATGACCTCTGCAGTTCCACTGCAATGTCCAGGCACTACAAGTGATGAATGGGGACTTGTCCCCATTCATCACCTTTAGTTCCCTGTATTCTTAGATAGAGAAACTCTATCTAAGAATACATACTGAAAGCACAGCACGGCTATAGCGATTGCTCTTGCAGCGCTGTACTATGTATTCATTGCAGTTCCACTGCAATGTCCAGGCACTACAAGTAATGAATGGGGACAAGTCCCCATTCATCCCCTGTAGCGCCCTGTATTCTTAGATAGAGAACCTCTATCTAAGAATACATAGTAGAAGTACAGCACGGCAACCGCGAAATAGCCGAAATTTCCAGTAATAGCCGTTTTTTAACGCAATTCGCCGCAAATAAATTCAGATCGAAGCAAATCTTTTCGAAAAATTCAGCAAACTGGACGAATCAAATTCGCTCAACTCTAATATTCACATTTAGTTGGAATTTTTGGAGTAAGATAAATTAGCGCAATGGGGCTAATTTATTAAAGGCTGGAGGGAATACACTTTCAAAAGAGAAGCTGGGTGATCCAGCTAACCTGGAAAGGATTTATTTTAAGTCATTTGCTATTTGCTAGCAAATGTTTTGAATCCTCCAGATCCATTCCAGGTTTGCTGCATCACCCAGCTTCACTGCTGAAAGTGTATCATCTCCAGTCTAGGAGAGCTTTAATTAATCAGGCCCCAAGTATGAATCTTCGTAATTGAAGAATATGTTTGTGTCCTAAAACTGGTGTGGTATCTCTAGATATGTTGAAGATCGTTTTCATACCACAGATAACAATGATGCATTTTCATAACTCCCAACTTTTGGAATATGGATGTTTTTATAGCAGAGGGACTGGTGTATCTGAGAGTGGCTGGCTAGTGGTCTGTAGCATTTGGTCAGTGTAATAAGGTTGAACATTCACTCTAACATTCAGAATTTCAGTGCAAATCTATCTCTGTACAAAGTTGGAGTGGCATTACAGGTATGACAGCACATAAATACAATTTCCTTGCAGGGTTTACTGAATCTTTATTATGTATAGAACTGCAGATTACTGTATTATAAAACAAGAACATATTTAATATCTATATGGGCTCGCAGGTTGTACTCCACAAATAATTAAAACAGAGAAGGAAATAGTCTGAGCAGAATATATCTGCTAGTTGTTAGTGCACCTGTTTGCCAGATATCACTTTACTTTTATAGGTGCCTTAATAATTTCCCAAATACCATCAGCAAGATATGTTTATGGACCATGGTTAGCGTGAGCATGGGCATTGTAAGTATGCTGTAATGTTTTTTTCTGTGCTCTGGGTAATATAAATAAGGTAGTGCGGATGCCATGCCCCCGCTCCTCTCATCATTCCCCCCCTTTTTCCCCTTTAACATCTTTATCTCCATTTCCCTTTGCTTGCCATCCTACCCTTCCTATCCCTCTCCTTATATCAACACATCAACAACACCTCAACAACACCTTTTTGGACTTAAATTGGCTGGTATGCAGCTGTTTATTAAAATACACAAATAAATAACATAACATTTGCATAAAATAACCATAAATACCAATTAACCATCAATAATATTATTTAAATAACCATAAATACCATAAATAACATACATAACATTAATATTAACATAATAATTGTAAACATCTATAAATAACTATACATAACTATAAATAACTCCAATTATTAACCTTTTCAATACCCCCAACATTTACTAAATTAGCACCCCCCTTTAAACTTTAGACTATCCTCTTAGTCTACTTTGTTGAGTTATATACCCAGGCTGCAGGTCTTGGGAGGTAAAGCCTGCCTCCAGTTGCAATAGTTGCAACCCACCATAACCAACGCTATGGCCCCTAGGCCCACCCTGCCTCAGGGGCCCACCTCAACCAACTTAAACCAAATTTCTCTCCCTTGCACTGTAATAGGACCATTTTCTGGAATTGTTTCAACTTTTTTCCAGTATTCATAGAACACACAGTTGGTTCCCGTTAAACCAACAATATCTGACTCATGGTTACTTTAGGATTCAGCAATAGTCTTTTCTGACAGGCAAGGGGTCCTGTGTAATCATCACATCATTTATTACAAAATTTTTCTCCAGGATATACCAATAGGTTTCTATAGTAAAGTCTAACCCACTCAGTACAAATGTAAGGCACACTAAGCTGTATGTGATATTGAGAATCATATCAATTAATCAATGTTCTGTTGAAGCAGCCAGTAACTGTTCTCAATAAAAGTAATGTGTTGTGCCCTCAATACCAATGCCTCCATTATCAGTAAAATTCAATTGGAAAATGGTAAATGATAAACCCACGTGTACTAATAAAGACACCCCACATGCAGCAATTCATGCAGCAATGTAGTATCAGAGTAGGGCTGCGTACACACATAACAGGTAAACAAACAAGTGATGTACACACAGCCCCATTCCATTCTATGGAGCGGCACCCCGCTGTGCTCGTCTTCCTTTACTTGTGCAGCAGTGTTTCCCCATCTGTTGTTCATGGATCTGTCAGGATTGATACGTCAGGCAACCACTGTACACATGTCGGATTCTCACGTGAGACAAGCCAGTTCGTTCTTATTTAACGAGAATTATCTAACATGTGTACATATCTTATTTTTGGACAAAACTATTTTACATAATTTTTCAAATCATTGTTATTTATTTTCATATACTGTAGGCAAGCAATGAAAATGCATGGAAAAAAACATTGACTTAATAGACCCATATAGTATTGAAACAGCAAATAGACCCTTAAAGTATTCTATACAGTGGGGAATGATGCCAAAAATACTGAAAAACAGAATTTGGGTTTATAAGTTAATATTATCCCCCATAAGGGAAATTAATTCCTCTCTCTCCTTCCGGCGCTGGGCACTGACATCTTCTTCTCTCTTCTTCCGGGTTCTGCTTCCTACATCACCGATCTCGCACTGCATAGGCGTGAGATCCCATGACGAAAAAAAGATTGCCAATCTCATTGCGCATGCTTGAGATCTGTAATATTTTTCTTCTACTAAAGAAAGGGCTCCTTCTGTGCATGCCCTGATCTCTCTTCCTGAAGGAGCTGCCAAGAGCCTCCCGGGTGCATGACATAGGTATCCCGGGAGGCTTTGCGCTTCATTCTATCTTGATTGCCGATGCAGAAAGGGGAGGTGTTGCATCCTTTTTTAAAGGGTGTTGCACTTAAAAAGAAATACAATTTTTACTTTAAATAAAAGGGTTGCCTACGTTTTTTTATGTAAAGTAAAAATTTTTAGTTTAGGTCTGCGTTAAGTAAAATCTATTTATTTTTTGTGTGTATGTATATGTGTGTGTATGTTTGTATGTCATCACTAGGAAACACATGGAGAAATCTCCACCAAGCTTTTTAGACATATGACTCATGTGAGTGCACTGCTGATCTTTGTACAGCACTGTGGTATATGTCAGAGGTATATTTGTATGTATGTATGTATGTATTGCTCAGTGACAGTGTGCCTTTTACTTATATTTTTACATACTTTTTTTGGACAGTTTTACAAATTTCTGGCCTGTAATAATGCCTTCGAAGAAATAGTAAGGCAATTGGCTGAGTGCAATCAAAGGCAAAACAAATGAAACAACACCGTAGACAAGAAAATCACTAAAGCTTTATTTGATTCCTTTTCCTGTATAATATAGGATTCCAATAAATAAATACCCGGGCAATGCCGGGTTATCAGCCAGTATATATATATATATATATATATATATATATATATATATATATTTATTTATATCATTTATAAACTAATCTACAGAAAGCTGTCGGAATAAAATTAGAAAAATAAATCCAAATGTCCTTATGGTGATCATTTATGATGACATAAATTTAGTGAATAGAATCCATTGATAGCACATACTTTCACTTGCTGAAGTTTGCTTAGTGTAAAGAATATATTTACTTGTGTGCAGAAATCCCATTGGACATTGCAGTGAAAGTATTTGGCATGACATTCTCATTCCAGACATTTTTGAACATATGGAATATGTAATGAACTAGATTTTCAACATTTATATAATGTCATTATTTTTTTATTCTGTTTACATATACAGGTGATGACAAACATTATAAATATTTGATAAATCCCACAAAGCAGCAAGTTGTAGCTGAACAGGCTAAAAATAGAGGATTTATTAAGCATACTACTAAGTCCTCTTTGTTTTAATGTTTTTTCCATGCAGGTCTAATTAAAAAACGTGTGAAATGTGTTTTGCATTTTCAAGTGAGTGATTTAAGTTCTGTTAGGAAGACTTGAATTTTATTACAGTACCAGAGCCACCAAGCCCCGTTTTCTATTTCAGATATTCATTTTATTTGGTAAAGTAGACTCCATTGCACGTTCTTTTGTGCTTTATGAGATGTGATGGAAGCTGTCCAGCAGGCCAGAATGGTCTTCAGTAATTTTGCAAAGAAATTAAGATTTAGAGCACATATTGTTTAAAATATTGAGTATTGATTCAACATTTTTGAATATGAAAAATGTGTGCATTTTATGTAAATGTTGGGTGAAATCTTGGGTAAAAAATTTCATAAACAGATCCCTAAAGTGGCAAAACAAAACAAAAATATACTTTTAAAGACTCTGCAAGTACTGAAATATACCTATTGTTCTGCCCTAAAGGAACTTATATTTTAACCCCCCAAGCGGTCTGATGGTGGCCATATTTCCATGCAAAAAGCGGTACAATTTTTTGCATGGAAATTTATTTTACATTTTAGACCCATAAATCTTAGGCATAACTCACCAACACATGTCTAATAGGTAATACATTTAATAGTAAACTTTAAAAAAAACACAAAAATCTGGTAAAAATAAAAAACAAAAAATATTGTATAATGTAATATTACTGTACTGCAGCATATATAATATATGTATATATTATGTATATATTTTATATATATATATATATATATATATATATATATATATGTATATTTCTTTGTATCAGCTATTTTGTATTGAATCCGCTAAGTCCAGGCCGCACTGACCCATGCACTGATGTCACTGGGAAACCCCGTACGACGTCTCTGTACTTCGCGGCTGGACGTCCATGGAGGCAGACGTGTCCCCAGGACCTGCGGGAACAAGCAGGACGCTGGGAGACAGTGACCAAACAAAGTAAGTGGGTTTTTATTCTGCTTTTAGGTACCCAGAGTCTCGGGATTACCGCTTTTTGCATGTAAAATTGACCCCGAGTCAGCCTCGGATATATACCGCTAGGGGGGTTAAGCCAGTTGTGGGCTGCTGTGGATCTAATGTTGTCAGCCCTGCTAAGTGTCTTTTTCTTAACAATTCTGCCACACCAACTCTCAGATCTCTACAACATAAAACAGTGTTTCTTATAACATATATGAAACATGGAGAACCCTTGAAAAAACTTACACTTAACTTACACTTTTTTACTAATTTTTGGGTGGTGAATCCAGAAATGAGCCCAGTTTTTTGCTATCACATCCAGTTTTTACAATAAAGGGTACCCTCCATTTTTGTCAAAAAACATACAATTTTACTAACAATGAAAAAATAATGAAATAATAACTTGAATGTACTATTTATTTAAATTTCTTTGTTCATACAAAGGATTTATTGTTAATCTATGACTTTTTTTATAGTAAAACATTTGAAAATTAATTGGGTAAGCGGTTAAGGTAAAAATGTACGCTTATAGCTTTTCCTGGAGTGTTCAGTGTTAGAACAATCCCGTCGGATGCTCCAACAATACTTAGCCATCATATGTACATCCCATATACCCTGATACTGTCCTTCCTCGACCTTCAAATCTTGGTGGAATCGTTTACCTTGCTCATCACTGACTGCACCAAGGTTTTCCGGGAAGTTAGAAAGATGGCTATGCAGAAAATGCACCTTGATTCCCATTTTGCAACCAAGCATTTTGTAGCTCTCCAAGAGTTTCTGGACAATTTCTGTGTAATTATTTGTTTGTGTGTTTCCAAGAAAGTCCCTGACAATGGCTTTGAATGATAACCAAGCATTCTTTTCGACATCTGACATTGTCCTGATGAAATGTTCATTTTTGTTGAGCTGCGGAATCTGTGGCCCATCAAACACACAGGCCCTTATTTTTTGACAAAATTAGGTCTCCTTCAGTTGGCAAAGCTTTAACAAACTGCTTCATCAGACCCAGTTTCATATGCAGCGGCAGGAATATAATATTCTTTCTATCAACACGTGGCTCATGTACAATGTTTGGATCGCCTGGTTTTAGGGCAGATCTTGGAGGCCAATTCCTTTCCACCCAATGCCTCTCACGAGCTCTGCTGTCCCTCATGAACAGATAACAGGGATACTTGGTGTATCCGCATTGCTGACCAAGAAGAAAGCATACCATTTTAAGGTCAACACAGATGACCCAATTGTGTAGGTGATATTGCAACAAATCAGTGTCTGCATGATCTTCACAAAGAGAAAATGAATGGCCAATTAGGACTGACCCAAATATATTGCAATTGTGAAGGAGGACATACTTTAGGCTCTGCTTTGAGCTATCAATAATTAGTCGCCATTCAGTTGAGTTATAGATTGGGATTCCCAATTCCTCGATTAAACCAAGTATATTTTGGCACAACACAAAGCCACAAACACAAAACACAAAGATAAACACAAAATTTATCACCATAATCATGTTCTTCAAGAGAGGGTAACGTAACGTAAACCGGCACTGGGTTTTCATCTGAATGAGCCACTTAGCGTATAGCCAACGGTAAACTAGGGTACTCTATTTTACATTTATTTTTCTTGTTATAACCTCACGTTTTCACTATACAAAAGTAACAGTGACTGAAATGATCTCCTGGCTCTTGCCAAACCATAGGTATACCATAGTTACATGGGTACATAGTAGGTTAGGTTGAAAAAAGACATCAAGTTCAACCACTAGGGAAATAAATATATCCCAGATATAAAACCCTATAAGACATAGTTGGTCCAAATGGCATCTTATCACGTGTTTCCTTTGTCCACATCCGTAAACTCTCGACACACTGTTTGCACACCTTATGAGGGGCCCAAAACTTATGTTGATCACTAGGTTTAACTTTGAAATATGACAAATAGGCTTGCTCTACAAATGTGCTGATGTTCGCCCTTTGACTGGTAATGGTGAAACTGCCACAGATATAACCAAATGAATCAGGGTTGTTTAGGCACTTACGACAAAAAACAGCAGAGCCAGACATGATCTGAAAGAAAGGAAATACGTGTGTAAATAGAAAAATAAATTTTGCTTATTCACTACGTAGAGCGACGCACAACCTCTGACCACACTGTCTTGTGTGTAAATGAATAGCCTATAGAAATCCACTCTACAGTAATCACATTAATATAAGCGGTAGAGAAAAAACCTGACGTGATAGTAGAAAACTAACTGCACTTTCAGAATCAGCATACCTATTTTAGATAAATAGGCATTAAAATGTAGGTCAACAAAAGTTTTTTTCGAAATTGTTCCCCAGTGTAATTGGTGTAACTTACACTGACTTGGGGACACAAACTGCTTATTGCTCCCTTGCAACCTTGGGAGAAACCCTAAACTTATAAATTACTAGCCCAAGATATGAACATATCATATCTTACATGTAATACAGGATTGTGCAGGGGACACAGGACAACACTAAAGATCAATATTCTTATACATCTATCAAACAGATATAACAATGCTTCCAACTGTTTAAACATTCATTTAGTCATATATTCATTTAAAACACTTTTTAAAACGTTCTTCCGTCTGTTTTATATAGGATTTTCAGGATTGCGACTATAGATAGGCAGCGCTGTAAAACAATTAGGCTCTCCTGAATTGACACAAAGATTCTAAAAGGAAAAAGAGCATAACAAAGTGCTTACCAGTGTGTTATTGTTGGCCTATTAAATCAGAGAAGTTAGACTTTACATACATTTTAGTTGTTAGAGATTTTCTGCACTAAATACCAAAAGAGAGAACTGTAGTGTGACCAACACACTGCTATACAAGCAATCTCATTCTTTGTTACCTTTTGCTTGCAATATAATATGTCAATTCCAAGACTGATTTCAAAAGGATCATTCCTAATCTTATTGCATCAGTTGAAAAGAACAGCTTGCTTGATCCGCAGTACTAATTACATCTGCCTTGTTACATTTCCCAGGCTTTTCTTCTTTCTATAAACAATCAAAAATCTTTTTTCTTTTCCCACTGTTTCCATTGTGCCTCAGGACACTTATTTACTTTAAACATTATACTGCTTCATATAAAACTAAACCAAAGCATTTAATTGGATCAAGGAAACAGAATACAATATCCGGAAGCACTTTTCTATATTGTCTTGAAACTCAGTTATACTGCTTTTTTGATTCCTAGAATGCAGATTTTTGGTCAGCGACTTTTAATCCTTTTAAAAGGTTTAGAATTCTTACTGCTGTGAAAGGTGTTCACGGAGATTTAACTTTAGAAAAAAAAGAAGCCTTTTGCCAAATGTGTGAACTTCCTGGACTTCAGTCATCAACACTGAAACCAGACATTTCCACACTTCTTTTGGAAACCCACGGACCAGGCAATCCTCCCAGAATTTTGCAGACTGAACCTTCTTCCACTTAACAAGCCATCATTATAAAAACCAGGCTACTCACAGATCTTATCTGGTAGAAAGAACATAACAGAACACCAAGCCTCTGATACAAAGCACAATATGGACCACAACTTCCTTTATCATTTTTTTTTTAATAGGAGTCCTGACTCCTGCTATAGTTTTTTAGGTCTATGCCAGCCATTTACAACCAGGATTCCTCCAGGATTTCATCTGTAGCTTGAACTGTGGTTGATTGACCTCCCATTTGATGATACCTACATAATTCTGGGACTAACACCAATTGATAGCCAGCTGATGATGTTTTAGGTGTTAACCTTTGTATGGGACAATCTTTCCACTCTCCATCAATTTAAGAGTAAAAGGAGTAAAAAGGAGTTGAGAACGACTGATCTAAGCACTGTGCCCGCCTAGCTAGGTGCCCTCCACTACTGCAAGTACCAGCCTGGAGTACACAAAGAGTGCACAGCTTACAGTGATCACACAATCAAATAAATGCAAGCCAAAAAAATACACTTTACAAAAATAAATGATAGTGAAAACTAAAGCTGTGTTAACCAAAACTTCTAAATACGTGTAAGAAAAATTCTCCTTTGTTATTTCTCTTCACGTAATCAGGTATTCAGTGTACCTTAACTTTAGTCACCTAGCTAAGCAAATAATATTTTGCAGAGTGAAAATCAACTCCATAACCTGCAAGCTAAAACAAGCATTGATTTCAACATTTTATTCCGTTAATTTATCACAATAAATTTTATATTTGAATAATTAATTACACAATTTTTTAAGCATTATTTAGCATAACTATTCAACACAACAGTTTATTTACTGAGCTTGTTTAACCTCCTTGCAGTTAAGCCCGACCTTCGCTCGGGCAAAAAAAAA